>NW_027617899.1:0-92932 GCF_964187855.1 Myxine glutinosa | reverse complement strand
AACACAAGTGCGAAAAGTGGTTTTCCACACTAATACAAGTGCAAAATTGGTTTCCTGCACCAACACA
Source organism: Myxine glutinosa (assembly GCF_964187855.1). Taxonomy (NCBI): domain Eukaryota; kingdom Metazoa; phylum Chordata; class Myxini; order Myxiniformes; family Myxinidae; genus Myxine; species Myxine glutinosa. The sequence continues at coordinate 92,865 of NW_027617899.1, read as the reverse complement.
AGTGCGAAAAGTGGTTTTTCAACACTATCACAAGTGCCAAAAGTGTTTTTTCCACACTAATACAAGTGCAAAAGTGGTTTCCTGCACCAACACAAGTGCGAAAAGTGGTTTTTCAACACTAACACAAGTGCGAAAAGTGGTTTTTCAACACTATCACAAGTGCAAAAAGTGTTTTTTCCACACTAATACAAGTGAAAAAGTGCTTTTTCAACACTAACACAAGTGCGGAAAGTGGTTTTTCAACACTAACACAAGTGCGAAAAGTGTTTTTTCCACACTAATTCAAGTGCAAAAGTGGTTTCCTGCACCAACACAAGTGCGAAAAGTGGTTTTTCAACACGAACACAAGTTCGAAAAGTGGTTTTTCAACACTAACACAAGTGCGAAAAGTGGTTTTTAAACACTAACACAAGTGCGAAAAGTGGTTTTTCAACACTAACACAAGTGCGAAAAGTGGTTTTCCACACTAATACAAGTGCAAAAGTGGTTTCCTGCACCAACACAAGTGCGAAAAGTGGTTTTTCAACACTAACACAGGTGCGAAAAGTGGTTTTTCAACACTATCACAAGTGCAAAAAGTGTTTTTTCCACACTAATACAAGTGCAAAAGTGGTTTCCTGCACCAACACAAGTGCGAAAAGTGGTTTTTCAACACTAACACAGGTGCGAAAAGTGGTTTTTCAACACTATCACAAGTGCAAAAAGTGTTTTTTCCACACTAATACAAGTGCAAAAGTGGTTTCCTGCAACAACACAAGTGCGAAAAGTGGTTTTTCAACACTAACACAAGTGTAAAAAGTGGTTTTTCAACACTAACACAAGTGCGAAAAGTGGTTTTTCAACACTATCACAAGTGCAAAAAGTGTTTTTTCCACACTAATACAAGTGCAAAAGTGGTTTTTCAACACTATCACAAGTGCAAAAAGTGTTTTTTCCACACTAATACAAGTGCAAAAGTGGTTTCCTGCACCAACACAAGTGCGAAAAGTGGTTTTTCAACACTAACACAAGTGCGAAAAGTTGTTTTTCAACACTATCACAAGTGCAAAAAGTGTTTTTTCCACACTAATACAAGTGCAAAAGTGGTTTCCTGCACCAACACAAGTGCGAAAAGTGGTTTTTCAACACTAACACAAGTGCGAAAAGTGGTTTTTCAACACCAACACAAGTGCGAAAAGTGGTTTTTCAACACTATCACAAGTGCAAAAAGTGTTTTTTCCACACCAATACAAGTGCAAAAGTGGTTTCCTGCACCAACACAAGTGCGAAAAGTGGTTTTTCAACACTAACACTAGTGCGAAAAGTGGTTTTTCAACACTATCACAAGTGCATAAAGTGTTTTTTCCACACTAATACAAGTGCAAAAGTGGTTTCCTGCACCAACACGTGCGAAAAGTGGTTTTTCAACACTAACACAAGTGCGAAAAGTGGTTTTTCAACACTAACACAAGTGCGAAAAGTGGTTTTTCAACACTATCACAAGTGCAAAAAGTGTTTTTTCCACACTAATACAAGTGCAAAAGTGGTTTCCTGCACCAACACAAGTGCGAAAAGTGGTTTTTCAACAGCAACACAAGTGCGAAAAGTGGTTTTTCAACACTAACACAAGTGCGAAAAGTGGTTTTTCCACACTAATACAAGTGCAAAAGTGGTTTCCTGCACCAACACAAGTGCGAAAAGTGGTTTTTCAACACTAACACAAGTGCGAAAAGTGGTTTTTCAACACTAACACAAGTGCGAAAAGTTGTTTTTCAACACTATCACAAGTGCAAAAAGTGTTTTTTCCACACTAATACAAGTGCAAAAGTGGTTTCCTGCACCAACACAAGTGCGAAAAGTGGTTTTTCAACACTAACACAAGTGCGAAAAGTGGTTTTTCAACACTATCACAAGTGCAAAAAGTGTTTTTTCCACACTAATACAAGTGCAAAAGTGGTTTCCTGCACCAACATGTGCGAAAAGTGGTTTTTCAACACTAACACAAGTGCGAAAAGTGGTTTTTCAACACTAACACAAGTGCGAAAAGTGTTTTTTCCACACTAATACAAGTGCAAAAGTGGTTTCCTGCACCAACACAAGTGTGAAAAGTGGTTTTTCAATTCAACACTAACACAAGTGCGAAAAGTGGTTTTTCCACACTAATACAAGTGCAAAAGTGGTTTCTTGCACCAACACAAGTGCGAAAAGTGGTTTTTCAACACTAACACAAGTGCGAAAAGTGGTTTTTCAACACTAACACAAGTGCAAAAAGTGTTTTTTCCACACTAATACAAGTGCAAAAGTGGTTTCCTGCACCAACACAAGTGCGAAAAGTGGTTTTTCAACACTATCACAAGTGCAAAAAGTGTTTTTTCCACACTAATACAAGTGCAAAAGTGGTTTCCTGCACCAACACAAGTGCGAAAAGTGGTTTTTCAACACTAACACAAGTGCGAAAAGTGGTTTTTCAACACTAACACAAGTGCGAAAAGTGGTTTTTCAACACTAACAAAAGTGCGAAAAGTGGTTTTTCAACACTATCACAAGTGCAAAAAGTGTTTTTTCCACACTAATACAAGTGCAAAAGTGGTTTCCTGCACCAACACAAGTGCGAAAAGTGGTTTTTCAACACTAACACAAGTGCGAAAAGTGGTTTTTCAACACTAACACAAGTGCGAAAAGTGGTTTTTCAACACTAACACAAGTGCGAAAAGTGGTTTTTCAACACTATCACAAGTGCAAAAAGTGTTTTTTCCACACTAATACAAGTGCAAAAGTGGTTTCCTGCACCAACACAAGTGCGAAAAGTGGTTTTTCAACACTAACACAAGAGCGAAAAGTGGTTTTTCAACACTATCACAAGTGCAAAAAGTGTTTTTTCCACACTAATACAAGTGCAAAAGTGGTTTCCTGCACAAACACAAGTGCGAAAAGTGGTTTTTCAACACTAACACAAGTGCGAAAAGTGGTTTTTCAACACTATCACAAGTGCAAAAAGTGTTTTTTCCACACTAATACAAGTGCAAAAGTGGTTTCCTGCACCAACACAAGTGCGAAATGTGGTTTTTCAACACTAACACAAGTGCGAAAAGTGGTTTTTCAACACTAACACAAGTGCGAAAAGTGGTTTTTCAACACTAACACAAGTGCGAAAAGTGGTTTTTCCACACTAATACAAGTGCAAAAGTGGTTTCCTGCACCAACACAAGTGCGAAAAGTGGTTTTTCAACACTAACACAAGTGTGAAAAGTGGTTTTTCAACACTATCACAAGTGCAAAAAGTGTTTTTTCCACACTAATACAAGTGCAAAAGTGGTTTCCTGCACCAACACAAGTGCGAAAAGTGGTTTTTCAACACTAACACAAGTGCGAAAAGTGATTTTTCAACACTAACACAAGTGCAAAAAGTGTTTTTTCCACACCAATACAAGTGCAAAAGTGGTTTCCTGCACCAACACAAGTGCGAAAAGTGGTTTTTCAACACTAACACTAGTGCGAAAAGTGGTTTTTCAACACTATCACAAGTGCATAAAGTGTTTTTTCCACACTAATACAAGTGCAAAAGTGGTTTCCTGCACCAACACGTGCGAAAAGTGGTTTTTCAACACTAACACAAGTGCGAAAAGTGGTTTTTCAACACTAACACAAGTGCGAAAAGTGGTTTTTCAACACTATCACAAGTGCAAAAAGTGTTTTTTCCACACTAATACAAGTGCAAAAGTGGTTTCCTGCACCAACACAAGTGCGAAAAGTGGTTTTTCAACAGCAACACAAGTGCGAAAAGTGGTTTTTCAACACTAACACAAGTGCGAAAAGTGGTTTTTCCACACTAATACAAGTGCAAAAGTGGTTTCCTGCACCAACACAAGTGCGAAAAGTGGTTTTTCAACACTAACACAAGTGCGAAAAGTGGTTTTTCAACACTAACACAAGTGCGAAAAGTTGTTTTTCAACACTATCACAAGTGCAAAAAGTGTTTTTTCCACACTAATACAAGTGCAAAAGTGGTTTCCTGCACCAACACAAGTGCGAAAAGTGGTTTTTCAACACTAACACAAGTGCGAAAAGTGGTTTTTCAACACTATCACAAGTGCAAAAAGTGTTTTTTCCACACTAATACAAGTGCAAAAGTGGTTTCCTGCACCAACATGTGCGAAAAGTGGTTTTTCAACACTAACACAAGTGCGAAAAGTGGTTTTTCAACACTAACACAAGTGCGAAAAGTGTTTTTTCCACACTAATACAAGTGCAAAAGTGGTTTCCTGCACCAACACAAGTGTGAAAAGTGGTTTTTCAATTCAACACTAACACAAGTGCGAAAAGTGGTTTTTCCACACTAATACAAGTGCAAAAGTGGTTTCTTGCACCAACACAAGTGCGAAAAGTGGTTTTTCAACACTAACACAAGTGCGAAAAGTGGTTTTTCAACACTAACACAAGTGCAAAAAGTGTTTTTTCCACACTAATACAAGTGCAAAAGTGGTTTCCTGCACCAACACAAGTGCGAAAAGTGGTTTTTCAACACTATCACAAGTGCAAAAAGTGTTTTTTCCACACTAATACAAGTGCAAAAGTGGTTTCCTGCACCAACACAAGTGCGAAAAGTGGTTTTTCAACACTAACACAAGTGCGAAAAGTGGTTTTTCAACACTAACACAAGTGCGAAAAGTGGTTTTTCAACACTAACAAAAGTGCGAAAAGTGGTTTTTCAACACTATCACAAGTGCAAAAAGTGTTTTTTCCACACTAATACAAGTGCAAAAGTGGTTTCCTGCACCAACACAAGTGCGAAAAGTGGTTTTTCAACACTAACACAAGTGCGAAAAGTGGTTTTTCAACACTAACACAAGTGCGAAAAGTGGTTTTTCAACACTAACACAAGTGCGAAAAGTGGTTTTTCAACACTATCACAAGTGCAAAAAGTGTTTTTTCCACACTAATACAAGTGCAAAAGTGGTTTCCTGCACCAACACAAGTGCGAAAAGTGGTTTTTCAACACTAACACAAGAGCGAAAAGTGGTTTTTCAACACTATCACAAGTGCAAAAAGTGTTTTTTCCACACTAATACAAGTGCAAAAGTGGTTTCCTGCACAAACACAAGTGCGAAAAGTGGTTTTTCAACACTAACACAAGTGCGAAAAGTGGTTTTTCAACACTATCACAAGTGCAAAAAGTGTTTTTTCCACACTAATACAAGTGCAAAAGTGGTTTCCTGCACCAACACAAGTGCGAAATGTGGTTTTTCAACACTAACACAAGTGCGAAAAGTGGTTTTTCAACACTAACACAAGTGCGAAAAGTGGTTTTTCAACACTAACACAAGTGCGAAAAGTGGTTTTTCCACACTAATACAAGTGCAAAAGTGGTTTCCTGCACCAACACAAGTGCGAAAAGTGGTTTTTCAACACTAACACAAGTGTGAAAAGTGGTTTTTCAACACTATCACAAGTGCAAAAAGTGTTTTTTCCACACTAATACAAGTGCAAAAGTGGTTTCCTGCACCAACACAAGTGCGAAAAGTGGTTTTTCAACACTAACACAAGTGCGAAAAGTGATTTTTCAACACTAACACAAGTGCGAAAAGTGGTTTTCAACACTAACACAAGTGCAAAAAGTGGTTTTTCAACACTAACACAAGTGCGAAAAGTGGTTTTTCCACACTAATACAAGTGCAAAAGTGGTTTCCTGCACCAACACAAGTGCGAAAAGTGGTTTTTCAACACTAACACAAGTGCGAAAAGTGGTTTTTCAACACTATCACAAGTGCAAAAAGTGTTTTTTTCACACTAATACAAGTGCAAAAGTGGTTTCCTGCACCAACACAAGTGCGAAAAGTGGGTTTTCAACACTAACACAAGTGCGAAGTGGTTTTTCAACACTAACACAAGTGCGAAAAGTGGTTTTTCAACACTATCACAAGTGCAAAAAGTGATTTTTCCACACTAATACAAGTGCAAAAGTGGTTTTTCAACACTAACACAAGTGCGAAAAGTGGTTTTTCAACACTAACACAAGTGCGAAAAGTGTTTTTTCCCATACTAATACAAGTGCAGAAAGTGGTTTCCTGCACCAACACAAGTGCGAAAAGTGGTTTTTCAACACTAACACAAGTGCGAAAAGTGGTTTTTCAACACTTACACAAGTGCGAAAAGTTGTTTTTCAACACTATCACAAGTGCAAAAAGTGTTTTTTCCACACTAATACAAGTGCAAAAGTGGTTTCCTGCACCAACACAAGTGCGAAAAGTGGTTTTTCAACACTAACACAAGTGCGAAAAGTGGTTTTTCAACACCAACACAAGTGCGAAAAGTGGTTTTTCAACACTATCACAAGTGCAAAAAGTGTTTTTTCCACACTAATACAAGTGCAAAAGTGGTTTCCTGCACCAACACAAGTGCGAAAAGTGGTTTTTCAACACTAACACAAGTGCGAAAAGTGGTTTTTCAACACTATCACAAGTGCAAAAAGTGTTTTTTCCACACTAATACAAGTGCAAAAGTGGTTTCCTGCACCAACACGTGCGAATAGTGGTTTTTCAACACTAACACAAGTGCGAAAAGTGGTTTTTCAACACTAACACAAGTGCGAAAAGTGGTTTTTCAACACTATCACAAGTGCAAAAAGTGTTTTTCCCACAATAATACAAGTGCAAAAGTGGTTTCCTGCACCAACACAAGTGCGAAAAGTGGTTTTTCAACACTAACACAAGTGCGAAAAGTGGTTTTTCAACACTAACACAAGTGCGAAAAGTGGTTTTTCCACACTAATACAAGTGCAAAAGTGGTTTCCTGCACCAACACAAGTGCGAAAAGTGGTTTTTCAACACTAACGCAAGTGCGAAAAGTGGTTTTTCCACACTAATACAAGTGCGAAAAGTGGTTTCCTGCACAAACACAAGTGCGAAAAGTGGTTTTTCCACACTAATACAAGTGCGAAAAGTGGTTTCCTGCACCAACACAAGTACGAAAATTGGTTTTTCAACACTAACACAAGTGTGAAAAGTGGTTTTTCAACACTAACACAAGTGCTAAAAGTGGTTTTTCCACACTAATACAAGTGCAAAAGTGGTTTCCTGCACCAACACAAGTGCGAAAAGTGGTTTTTCAACACTAACACTAGTGCGAAAAGTGGGTTTTCAACACTAACACAAGTGCGAAAAGTGTTTTTTCCACACTAATACAAGTGCGAAAAGTGGTTTCCTGCACCAACACAAGTGCGAAAAGTGGTTTTTCCACACTAATACAAGTGCAAAAGTGGTTTTCTGCACCAACACAAGTGCGAAAAGTGGTTTTTCAACACTAACATAAGTGCGAAAAGTGGTTTTTCCACACTAATACAAGTGCGAAAAGTGTTTTTTCCACACTAATACAAGGGCAAAAGTGGTTTCCTGCACCAACACAAGTGCGAAAAGTGGTTTTTCAACACTAACACAAGTGCGAAAAGTGGTTTTTCAACACTATCACAAGTGCAAAAAGTGTTTTTTCCACACTAATACAAGTGCAAAAGTGGTTTCCTGCACCAACACAAGTGCGAAAAGTGGTTTTTCAACACTAACACAGGTGCGAAAAGTGGTTTTTCAACACTATCACAAGTGCAAAAAGTGTTTTTTCCACACTAATACAAGTGCAAAAGTGGTTTTTCAACAATAACACAAGTGCGAAAAGTGGTTTTTCAACACTATCACAAGTGCGAAAAGTGTTTTTTCCACACTAATACAAGTGCAAAAGTGGTTTCCTGCACCAACACATGTGCGAAAAGTGGTTTTTCAACACTAACACAAGTGCGAAAAGTGGTTTTTCAACACTAACACAAGTGCGAAAAGTGGTTTTTCAACACTAACACAAGTGCGAAAAGTTGTTTTTCAACACTATCACAAGTGCAAAAAGTGTTTTTTCCACACTAATACAAGTGCAAAAGTGGTTTCCTGCACCAACACAAGTGCGAAAAGTGGTTTTTCAACACTAACACAAGTGCGAAAAGTGGTTTTTCAACACCAACACAAGTGCGAAAAGTGGTTTTTCAACACTATCACAAGTGCAAAAAGTGTTTTTTCCACACTAATACAAGTGCAAAAGTGGTTTCCTGCACCAACACAAGTGCGAAAAGTGGTTTTTCAACACTAACACAAGTGCGAAAAGTGGTTTTTCAACACTATCACAAGTGCAAAAAGTGTTTTTTCCACACTAATACAAGTGCAAAAGTGGTTTCCTGCACCAACACGTGCGAAAAGTGGTTTTTCAACACTAACACAAGTGCGAAAAGTGGTTTTTCAACACTAACACAAGTGCGAAAAGTGGTTTTTCAACACTATCACAAGTGCAAAAAGTGTTTTTTCCACACTAATACAAGTGCAAAAGTGGTTTCCTGCACCAACACAAGTGCGAAAAGTGGTTTTTCAACACTAACACAAGTGCGAAAAGTGGTTTTTCAACACTAACACAAGTGCGAAAAGTGGTTTTTCCACACTAATACAAGTGCGAAAAGTGGTTTCCTGCACCAACACAAGTGCGAAAAGTGGTTTTTCCACACTAATACAAGTGCGAAAAGTGGTTTCCTGCACCAACACAAGTGCGAAAAGTGGTTTTTCAACACTAACACAAGTGCGAAAAGTGGTTTTTCAACACTAACACAAGTGCGAAAAGTGGTTTTTTCCACACTAATACAAGTGCAAAAGTGGTTTCCTGCACCAACACAAGTGCGAAAAGTGGTTTTTCAACACTAACACAAGTGCGAAAAGTGGTTTTTCAACACTAACACAAGTGCGAAAAGTGTTTTTTCCACACTAATACAAGTGCGAAATGTGGTTTCCTGCACCAACACAAGTGCGAAAAGAGGTTTTTCCACACTAATACAAGTGCAAAAGTGGTTTCCTGCACCAACACAAGTGCGAAAAGTGGTTTTTCCACACTAATACAAGTGCGAAAAGTGTTTTTTACACACTAATACAAGTGCAAAAGTGGTTTCCTGCACCAACACAAGTGCGAAAAGTGGTTTTTCAACACTAACACAAGTGCGAAAAGTGGTTTTTCAACACTAACACAAGTGCGAAAAGTGGTTTTTCAACACTATCACAAGTGCAAAAAGTGTTTTTTCCACACTAATACAGGTGAAAAAGTGGTTTTTCAACACTAACACAAGTGCGAAAAGTGGTTTTTCAACACTAACACAAGTGCGAAAAGTGTTTTTTCCACACTAATACAAGTGCAAAAGTTGTTTCCTGCACCAACACAAGTGCGAAAAGTGGTTTTTCAACACTAACACAAGTGCGAAAAGTGGTTTTTCAACACTAACACAAGTGCGAAAAGTGGTTTTTAAACACTAACACAAGTGCGAAAAGTGGTTTTTCAACACTAACACAAGTGCGAAAAGTGGTTTTTCCACACTAATACAAGTGCAAAAGTGGTTTCCTGCACCAACACAAGTGCGAAAAGTGGTTTTTCAACACTAACACAGGTGCGAAAAGTGGTTTTTCAACACTATCACAAGTGCAAAAAGTGTTTTTTCCACACTAATACAAGTGCAAAAGTGGTTTCCTGCACCAACACAAGTGCGAAAAGTGGTTTTTCAACACTAACACAAGTGCGAAAAGTGGTTTTTCAACACTATCACAAGTGCGAAAAGTGGTTTTTCAACACTAACACAAGTGCGAAAAGTGGTTTTTCAACACTAACACAAGTGCGAAAAGTGGTTTTTCCACACTAACACAAGTGCGAAAAGTGGTTTTTCAACACTATCACAAGTGCAAAAAGTGTTTTTTCCACACTAATACAAGTGCAAAAGTGGATTCCTGCACCAACACAAGTGCGAAAAGTGGTTTTTCAACACTATCACAAGTGCAAAAGTGTTTTTGTCCACACTAATACAAGTGCAAAAAGTGTTTTTTCCACACTAATACAGGTGAAAAAGTGGTTTTTCAACACTAACACAAGTGCGAAAAGTGGTTTTTCAACACTAACACAAGTGCGAAAAGTGTTTTTTCCACACTAATACAAGTGCAAAAGTTGTTTCCTGCACCAACACAAGTGCGAAAAGTGGTTTTTCAACACTAACACAAGTGCGAAAAGTGGTTTTTCAACACTAACACAAGTGCGAAAAGTGGTTTTTAAACACTAACACAAGTGCGAAAAGTGGTTTTTCAACACTAACACAATTGCGAAAAGTGGTTTTTCCACACTAATACAAGTGCAAAAGTGGTTTCCTGCACCAACACAAGTGCGAAAAGTGGTTTTTCAACACTAACACAGGTGCGAAAAGTGGTTTTTCAACACTATCACAAGTGCAAAAAGTGTTTTTTCCACACTAATACAAGTGCAAAAGTGGTTTCCTGCACCAACACAAGTGCGAAAAGTGGTTTTTCAACACTAACACAAGTGCGAAAAGTGGTTTTTCAACACTATCACAAGTGCGAAAAGTGGTTTTTCAACACTAACACAAGTGCGAAAAGTGGTTTTTCAACACTAACACAAGTGCGAAAAGTGGTTTTTCCACACTAACACAAGTGCGAAAAGTGGTTTTTCAACACTATCACAAGTGCAAAAAGTGTTTTTTCCACACTAATACAAGTGCAAAAGTGGATTCCTGCACCAACACAAGTGCGAAAAGTGGTTTTTCAACACTATCACAAGTGCAAAAGTGTTTTTGTCCACACTAATACAAGTGCAAAAGTGGTTTCCTGCACCAACACAAGTGCGAAAAATGGATTTTCAACACGAACACAAGTGCGAAAAGTGGTTTTTCAACACTAACACAAGTGCGAAAAGTGGTTTTTCCACACTAATACAAGTGCAAAAGTGGTTTCCTGCACCAACACAAGTGCGAAAAGTGGTTTTTCAACACTAACACAAGTGCGAAAAGTGGTTTTTCAACACCAACACAAGTGCGAAAAGTGGTTTTTCAACACTATCACAAGTGCAAAAAGTGTTTTTTCCACACTAATACAAGTGCAAAAGTGGTTTCCTGCACCAACACAAGTGCGAAAAGTGGTTTTTCAACACTAACACAAGTGCGAAAAGTGGTTTTTCAACACTATCACAAGTGCAAAAAGTGTTTTTTCCACACTAATACAAGTGCAAAAGTGGTTTCCTGCACCAACACGTGCGAATAGTGGTTTTTCAACACTAACACAAGTGCGAAAAGTGGTTTTTCAACACTAACACAAGTGCGAAAAGTGGTTTTTCAACACTATCACAAGTGCAAAAAGTGTTTTTCCCACAATAATACAAGTGCAAAAGTGGTTTCCTGCACCAACACAAGTGCGAAAAGTGGTTTTTCAACACTAACACAAGTGCGAAAAGTGGTTTTTCAACACTAACACAAGTGCGAAAAGTGGTTTTTCCACACTAATACAAGTGCAAAAGTGGTTTCCTGCACCAACACAAGTGCGAAAAGTGGTTTTTCAACACTAACGCAAGTGCGAAAAGTGGTTTTTCCACACTAATACAAGTGCGAAAAGTGGTTTCCTGCACAAACACAAGTGCGAAAAGTGGTTTTTCCACACTAATACAAGTGCGAAAAGTGGTTTCCTGCACCAACACAAGTACGAAAATTGGTTTTTCAACACTAACACAAGTGTGAAAAGTGGTTTTTCAACACTAACACAAGTGCTAAAAGTGGTTTTTCCACACTAATACAAGTGCAAAAGTGGTTTCCTGCACCAACACAAGTGCGAAAAGTGGTTTTTCAACACTAACACTAGTGCGAAAAGTGGGTTTTCAACACTAACACAAGTGCGAAAAGTGTTTTTTCCACACTAATACAAGTGCGAAAAGTGGTTTCCTGCACCAACACAAGTGCGAAAAGTGGTTTTTCCACACTAATACAAGTGCAAAAGTGGTTTTCTGCACCAACACAAGTGCGAAAAGTGGTTTTTCAACACTAACATAAGTGCGAAAAGTGGTTTTTCCACACTAATACAAGTGCGAAAAGTGTTTTTTCCACACTAATACAAGGGCAAAAGTGGTTTCCTGCACCAACACAAGTGCGAAAAGTGGTTTTTCAACACTAACACAAGTGCGAAAAGTGGTTTTTCAACACTATCACAAGTGCAAAAAGTGTTTTTTCCACACTAATACAAGTGCAAAAGTGGTTTCCTGCACCAACACAAGTGCGAAAAGTGGTTTTTCAACACTAACACAGGTGCGAAAAGTGGTTTTTCAACACTATCACAAGTGCAAAAAGTGTTTTTTCCACACTAATACAAGTGCAAAAGTGGTTTTTCAACAATAACACAAGTGCGAAAAGTGGTTTTTCAACACTATCACAAGTGCGAAAAGTGTTTTTTCCACACTAATACAAGTGCAAAAGTGGTTTCCTGCACCAACACATGTGCGAAAAGTGGTTTTTCAACACTAACACAAGTGCGAAAAGTGGTTTTTCAACACTAACACAAGTGCGAAAAGTGGTTTTTCAACACTAACACAAGTGCGAAAAGTTGTTTTTCAACACTATCACAAGTGCAAAAAGTGTTTTTTCCACACTAATACAAGTGCAAAAGTGGTTTCCTGCACCAACACAAGTGCGAAGAGTGGTTTTTCAACACTAACACAAGTGCGAAAAGTGGTTTTTCAACACCAACACAAGTGCGAAAAGTGGTTTTTCAACACTATCACAAGTGCAAAAAGTGTTTTTTCCACACTAATACAAGTGCAAAAGTGGTTTCCTGCACCAACACAAGTGCGAAAAGTGGTTTTTCAACACTAACACAAGTGCGAAAAGTGGTTTTTCAACACTATCACAAGTGCAAAAAGTGTTTTTTCCACACTAATACAAGTGCAAAAGTGGTTTCCTGCACCAACACGTGCGAAAAGTGGTTTTTCAACACTAACACAAGTGCGAAAAGTGGTTTTTCAACACTAACACAAGTGCGAAAAGTGGTTTTTCAACACTATCACAAGTGCAAAAAGTGTTTTTTCCACACTAATACAAGTGCAAAAGTGGTTTCCTGCACCAACACAAGTGCGAAAAGTGGTTTTTCAACACTAACACAAGTGCGAAAAGTGGTTTTTCAACACTAACACAAGTGCGAAAAGTGGTTTTTCCACACTAATACAAGTGCGAAAAGTGGTTTCCTGCACCAACACAAGTGCGAAAAGTGGTTTTTCCACACTAATACAAGTGCGAAAAGTGGTTTCCTGCACCAACACAAGTGCGAAAAGTGGTTTTTCAACACTAACACAAGTGCGAAAAGTGGTTTTTCAACACTAACACAAGTGCGAAAAGTGGTTTTTTCCACACTAATACAAGTGCAAAAGTGGTTTCCTGCACCAACACAAGTGCGAAAAGTGGTTTTTCAACACTAACACAAGTGCGAAAAGTGGTTTTTCAACACTAACACAAGTGCGAAAAGTGTTTTTTCCACACTAATACAAGTGCGAAATGTGGTTTCCTGCACCAACACAAGTGCGAAAAGAGGTTTTTCCACACTAATACAAGTGCAAAAGTGGTTTCCTGCACCAACACAAGTGCGAAAAGTGGTTTTTCCACACTAATACAAGTGCGAAAAGTGTTTTTTACACACTAATACAAGTGCAAAAGTGGTTTCCTGCACCAACACAAGTGCGAAAAGTGGTTTTTCAACACTAACACAAGTGCGAAAAGTGGTTTTTCAACACTAACACAAGTGCGAAAAGTGGTTTTTCAACACTATCACAAGTGCAAAAAGTGTTTTTTCCACACTAATACAGGTGAAAAAGTGGTTTTTCAACACTAACACAAGTGCGAAAAGTGGTTTTTCAACACTAACACAAGTGCGAAAAGTGTTTTTTCCACACTAATACAAGTGCAAAAGTTGTTTCCTGCACCAACACAAGTGCGAAAAGTGGTTTTTCAACACTAACACAAGTGCGAAAAGTGGTTTTTCAACACTAACACAAGTGCGAAAAGTGGTTTTTAAACACTAACACAAGTGCGAAAAGTGGTTTTTCAACACTAACACAAGTGCGAAAAGTGGTTTTTCCACACTAATACAAGTGCAAAAGTGGTTTCCTGCACCAACACAAGTGCGAAAAGTGGTTTTTCAACACTAACACAGGTGCGAAAAGTGGTTTTTCAACACTATCACAAGTGCAAAAAGTGTTTTTTCCACACTAATACAAGTGCAAAAGTGGTTTCCTGCACCAACACAAGTGCGAAAAGTGGTTTTTCAACACTAACACAAGTGCGAAAAGTGGTTTTTCAACACTATCACAAGTGCGAAAAGTGGTTTTTCAACACTAACACAAGTGCGAAAAGTGGTTTTTCAACACTAACACAAGTGCGAAAAGTGGTTTTTCCACACTAACACAAGTGCGAAAAGTGGTTTTTCAACACTATCACAAGTGCAAAAAGTGTTTTTTCCACACTAATACAAGTGCAAAAGTGGATTCCTGCACCAACACAAGTGCGAAAAGTGGTTTTTCAACACTATCACAAGTGCAAAAGTGTTTTTGTCCACACTAATACAAGTGCAAAAAGTGTTTTTTCCACACTAATACAGGTGAAAAAGTGGTTTTTCAACACTAACACAAGTGCGAAAAGTGGTTTTTCAACACTAACACAAGTGCGAAAAGTGTTTTTTCCACACTAATACAAGTGCAAAAGTTGTTTCCTGCACCAACACAAGTGCGAAAAGTGGTTTTTCAACACTAACACAAGTGCGAAAAGTGGTTTTTCAACACTAACACAAGTGCGAAAAGTGGTTTTTAAACACTAACACAAGTGCGAAAAGTGGTTTTTCAACACTAACACAATTGCGAAAAGTGGTTTTTCCACACTAATACAAGTGCAAAAGTGGTTTCCTGCACCAACACAAGTGCGAAAAGTGGTTTTTCAACACTAACACAGGTGCGAAAAGTGGTTTTTCAACACTATCACAAGTGCAAAAAGTGTTTTTTCCACACTAATACAAGTGCAAAAGTGGTTTCCTGCACCAACACAAGTGCGAAAAGTGGTTTTTCAACACTAACACAAGTGCGAAAAGTGGTTTTTCAACACTATCACAAGTGCGAAAAGTGGTTTTTCAACACTAACACAAGTGCGAAAAGTGGTTTTTCAACACTAACACAAGTGCGAAAAGTGGTTTTTCCACACTAACACAAGTGCGAAAAGTGGTTTTTCAACACTATCACAAGTGCAAAAAGTGTTTTTTCCACACTAATACAAGTGCAAAAGTGGATTCCTGCACCAACACAAGTGCGAAAAGTGGTTTTTCAACACTATCACAAGTGCAAAAGTGTTTTTGTCCACACTAATACAAGTGCAAAAGTGGTTTCCTGCACCAACACAAGTGCGAAAAATGGATTTTCAACACGAACACAAGTGCGAAAAGTGGTTTTTCAACACTAACACAAGTGCGAAAAGTGGTTTTTCCACACTAATACAAGTGCAAAAGTGGTTTCCTGCACCAACACAAGTGCGAAAAGTGGTTTTTCAACACTAACACAAGTGCAAAAAGTGGTTTTTCAACACTATCACAAGTGCAAAAAGTGTTTTTTCCACACTAATACAAGTGCAAAAGTGGTTTCCTGCACCAACACAAGTGCGAAAAGTGGTTTTTCAACACTAACACAAGTGCGAAAAGTGGTTTTTCAACACTATCACAAGTGCAAAAAGTGTTTTTTCCACACTAATACAAGTGCAAAAGTGGTTTTTCAACACTAACACAAGTGCGAAAAGTGGTTTTTCAACACTAACACAAGTGCGAAGTGTTTTTCCACACTAATACAAGTGCAAAAGTGGTTTCCTGCACCAACACAAGTGCGAAAAGTGGTTTTTCAACACTAACACAACTGCGAAAAGTGGTTTTTCAACACTAACACAAGTGCGAAAAGTGGTTTTTCAACACTAACACAAGTGCGAAAAGTTGTTTTTCCACACTAATACAAGTGCAAAAGTGGTTTCCTGCACCAACACAAGTGCAAAAAGTGGTTTTTCAACACTAACACAAGTGCGAAAAGTGGTTTTTCAACACTATCACAAGTGCAAAAAGTGTTTTTTCCACACTAATACAAGTGCAAAAGTGGTTTCCTGCACCAACACAAGTGCGAAAAGTGGTTTTTCAACACTAAAATAAGTGCGAAAAGTGGTTTTTCAACACTAACACAAGTGCGAAAAGTGGTTTTTCAACACTATCACAAGTGCGAAAAGTGGTTTTTTCCACACTAATACAAGTGCAAAAGTGGTTTCCTGCACCAACACAAGTGCGAAAAGTGGTTTTTCAACACTAACACAAGTGCGAAAAGTGGTTTTTCAACACTAACACAAGTGCGAAAAGTGTTTTTTCCACACTAATACAAGTGCGAAAAGTGGTTTCCTGCACCAACACAAGTGCGAAAAGAGGTTTTTCCACACTAATACAAGTGCAAAAGTGGTTTCCTGCACCAACACAAGTGCGAAAAGTGGTTTTTCCACACTAATACAAGTGCGAAAAGTGTTTTTTCCACACTAATACAAGTGCAAAAGTGGTTTCCTGCACCAACACAAGTGCGAAAAGTGGTTTTTCAACACTAACAAAAGTGCGAAAAGTGGTTTTTCAACACTAACACAAGTGCGAAAAGTGGTTTTTCAACACTATCACAAGTGCAAAAAGTGTTTTTTCCACACTAATACAGGTGAAAAAGTGGTTTTTCAACACTAACACAAGTGCGAAAAGTGGTTTTTCAACACTAACACAAGTGCGAAAAGTGGTTTTTCAACACTAACACAAGTGCGAAAAGTGGTTTTTAAACACTAACACAAGTGCGAAAAGTGGTTTTTCAACACTAACACAAGTGCGAAAAGTGGTTTTTCCACACTAATACAAGTGCAAAAGTGGTTTCCTGCACCAACACAAGTGCGAAAAGTGGTTTTTCAACACTAACACAGGTGCGAAAAGTGGTTTTTCAACACTATCACAAGTGCAAAAAGTGTTTTTTCCACACTAATACAAGTGCAAAAGTGGTTTCCTGCACCAACACAAGTGCGAAAAGTGGTTTTTCAACACTAACACAAGTGCGAAAAGTGGTTTTTCAACACTATCACAAGTGCAAAAAGTGGTTTTTCAACACTAACACAAGTGCGAAAAGTGGTTTTTCAACACTAACACAAGTGCGAAAAGTGGTTTTTCCACACTAACACAAGTGCGAAAAGTGGTTTTTCAACACTATCACAAGTGCAAAAAGTGTTTTTTCCACACTAATACAAGTGCAAAAGTGGATTCCTGCACCAACACAAGTGCGAAAAGTGGTTTTTCAACACTATCACAAGTGCAAAAGTGTTTTTGTCCACACTAATACAAGTGCAAAAGTGGTTTCCTGCACCAACACAAGTGCGAAAAATGGATTTTCAACAAGAACACAAGTGCGAAAAGTGGTTTTTCAGCACTAACACAAGTGCGAAAAGTGGTTTTTTCCACACTAATACAAGTGCAAAAGTGGTTTCCTGCAACAACACAAGTGCGAAAAGTGGTTTTTCAACACTAACACAAGTGCAAAAAGTGGTTTTTCAACACTATCACAAGTGCAAAAAGTGTTTTTTCCACACTAATACAAGTGCAAAAGTGGTTTCCTGCACCAACACAAGTGCGAAAAGTGGTTTTTCAACACTAACACAAGTGCGAAAAGTGGTTTTTCAACACTATCACAAGTGCAAAAAGTGTTTTTTCCACACTAATACAAGTGCAAAAGTGGTTTTTCAACACTAACACAAGTGCGAAAAGTGGTTTTTCAACACTAACACAAGTGCGAAGTGTTTTTTCCACACTAATACAAGTGCAAAAGTGGTTTCCTGCACCAACACAAGTGCGAAAAGTGGTTTTTCAACACTAACACAACTGCGAAAAGTGGTTTTTCAACACTAACACAAGTGCGAAAAGTGGTTTTTCAACACTAACACAAGTGCGAAAAGTTGTTTTTCCACACTAATACAAGTGCAAAAGTGGTTTCCTGCACCAACACAAGTGCAAAAAGTGGTTTTTCAACACTAACACAAGTGCGAAAAGTGGTTTTTCAACACTATCACAAGTGCAAAAAGTGTTTTTTCCACACTAATACAAGTGCAAAAGTGGTTTCCTGCACCAACACAAGTGCGAAAAGTGGTTTTTCAACACTAAAATAAGTGCGAAAAGTGGTTTTTCAACACTAACACAAGTGCGAAAAGTGGTTTTTCAACACTATCACAAGTGCGAAAAGTGGTTTTTTCCACACTAATACAAGTGCAAAAGTGGTTTCCTGCACCAACACAAGTGCGAAAAGTGGTTTTTCAACACTATCACAAGTGCGAAAAGTGGTTTTTCAACACTAACACAAGTGCGAAAAGTGGTTTTTCAACACTAACACAAGTGCGAAAAGTGGTTTTTCCACACTAACACAAGTGCGAAAAGTGGTTTTTCAACACTATCACAAGTGCGAAAAGTGGTTTTTCAACACTAACACAAGTGCGAAAAGTGGTTTTTCAACACTAACACAAGTGCGAAAAGTGGTTTTTCAACACTAACACAAGTGCGAAAAGTGGTTTTTCCACACTAACACAAGTGCGAAAAGTGGTTTTTCAACACTATCACAAGTGCAAAAAGTGTTTTTTCCACACTAATACAAGTGCAAAAGTGGATTCCTGCACCAACACAAGTGCGAAAAGTGGTTTTTCAACACTATCACAAGTGCGAAAAGTGGTTTTTCAACACTATCACAAGTGCGAAAAGTGGTTTTTCAACACTAACACAAGTGCGAAAAGTGGTTTTTCAACACTAACACAAGTGCGAAAAGTGGTTTTTCCACACTAACACAAGTGCGAAAAGTGGTTTTTCAACACTATCACAAGTGCAAAAAGTGTTTTTTCCACACTAATACAAGTGCAAAAGTGGATTCCTGCACCAACACAAGTGCGAAAAGTGGTTTTTCAACACTATCACAAGTGCAAAAGTGTTTTTGTCCACACTAATACAAGTGCAAAAAGTGTTTTTTCCACACTAATACAGGTGAAAAAGTGGTTTTTCAACACTAACACAAGTGCGAAAAGTGGTTTTTCAACACTAACACAAGTGCGAAAAGTGTTTTTTCCACACTAATACAAGTGCAAAAGTTGTTTCCTGCACCAACACAAGTGCGAAAAGTGGTTTTTCAACACTAACACAAGTGCGAAAAGTGGTTTTTCAACACTAACACAAGTGCGAAAAGTGGTTTTTAAACACTAACACAAGTGCGAAAAGTGGTTTTTCAACACTAACACAATTGCGAAAAGTGGTTTTTCCACACTAATACAAGTGCAAAAGTGGTTTCCTGCACCAACACAAGTGCGAAAAGTGGTTTTTCAACACTAACACAGGTGCGAAAAGTGGTTTTTCAACACTATCACAAGTGCAAAAAGTGTTTTTTCCACACTAATACAAGTGCAAAAGTGGTTTCCTGCACCAACACAAGTGCGAAAAGTGGTTTTTCAACACTAACACAAGTGCGAAAAGTGGTTTTTCAACACTATCACAAGTGCGAAAAGTGGTTTTTCAACACTAACACAAGTGCGAAAAGTGGTTTTTCAACACTAACACAAGTGCGAAAAGTGGTTTTTCCACACTAACACAAGTGCGAAAAGTGGTTTTTCAACACTATCACAAGTGCAAAAAGTGTTTTTTCCACACTAATACAAGTGCAAAAGTGGATTCCTGCACCAACACAAGTGCGAAAAGTGGTTTTTCAACACTATCACAAGTGCAAAAGTGTTTTTGTCCACACTAATACAAGTGCAAAAGTGGTTTCCTGCACCAACACAAGTGCGAAAAATGGATTTTCAACACGAACACAAGTGCGAAAAGTGGTTTTTCAACACTAACACAAGTGCGAAAAGTGGTTTTTCCACACTAATACAAGTGCAAAAGTGGTTTCCTGCACCAACACAAGTGCGAAAAGTGGTTTTTCAACACTAACACAAGTGCAAAAAGTGGTTTTTCAACACTATCACAAGTGCAAAAAGTGTTTTTTCCACACTAATACAAGTGCAAAAGTGGTTTCCTGCACCAACACAAGTGCGAAAAGTGGTTTTTCAACACTAACACAAGTGCGAAAAGTGGTTTTTCAACACTATCACAAGTGCAAAAAGTGTTTTTTCCACACTAATACAAGTGCAAAAGTGGTTTTTCAACACTAACACAAGTGCGAAAAGTGGTTTTTCAACACTAACACAAGTGCGAAGTGTTTTTCCACACTAATACAAGTGCAAAAGTGGTTTCCTGCACCAA
Organism: Myxine glutinosa; assembly: GCF_964187855.1. Classification (NCBI taxonomy): domain Eukaryota; kingdom Metazoa; phylum Chordata; class Myxini; order Myxiniformes; family Myxinidae; genus Myxine; species Myxine glutinosa. The sequence continues at coordinate 72,703 of NW_027617899.1, read as the reverse complement.
CACAAGTGCGAAAAGTGGTTTTTCAACACTAACACAACTGCGAAAAGTGGTTTTTCAACACTAACACAAGTGCGAAAAGTGGTTTTTCAACACTAACACAAGTGCGAAAAGTTGTTTTTCCACACTAATACAAGTGCAAAAGTGGTTTCCTGCACCAACACAAGTGCAAAAAGTGGTTTTTCAACACTAACACAAGTGCGAAAAGTGGTTTTTCAACACTATCACAAGTGCAAAAAGTGTTTTTTCCACACTAATACAAGTGCAAAAGTGGTTTCCTGCACCAACACAAGTGCGAAAAGTGGTTTTTCAACACTAAAATAAGTGCGAAAAGTGGTTTTTCAACACTAACACAAGTGCGAAAAGTGGTTTTTCAACACTATCACAAGTGCGAAAAGTGGTTTTTTCCACACTAATACAAGTGCAAAAGTGGTTTCCTGCACCAACACAAGTGCGAAAAGTGGTTTTTCAACACTAACACAAGTGCGAAAAGTGGTTTTTCAACACTAACACAAGTGCGAAAAGTGTTTTTTCCACACTAATACAAGTGCGAAAAGTGGTTTCCTGCACCAACACAAGTGCGAAAAGAGGTTTTTCCACACTAATACAAGTGCAAAAGTGGTTTCCTGCACCAACACAAGTGCGAAAAGTGGTTTTTCCACACTAATACAAGTGCGAAAAGTGTTTTTTCCACACTAATACAAGTGCAAAAGTGGTTTCCTGCACCAACACAAGTGCGAAAAGTGGTTTTTCAACACTAACACAAGTGCGAAAAGTGGTTTTTCAACACTAACACAAGTGCGAAAAGTGGTTTTTCAACACTATCACAAGTGCAAAAAGTGTTTTTTCCACACTAATACAGGTGAAAAAGTGGTTTTTCAACACTAACACAAGTGCGAAAAGTGGTTTTTCAACACTAACACAAGTGCGAAAAGTGGTTTTTCAACACTAACACAAGTGCGAAAAGTGGTTTTTAAACACTAACACAAGTGCGAAAAGTGGTTTTTCAACACTAACACAAGTGCGAAAAGTGGTTTTTCCACACTAATACAAGTGCAAAAGTGGTTTCCTGCACCAACACAAGTGCGAAAAGTGGTTTTTCAACACTAACACAGGTGCGAAAAGTGGTTTTTCAACACTATCACAAGTGCAAAAAGTGTTTTTTCCACACTAATACAAGTGCAAAAGTGGTTTCCTGCACCAACACAAGTGCGAAAAGTGGTTTTTCAACACTAACACAAGTGCGAAAAGTGGTTTTTCAACACTATCACAAGTGCAAAAAGTGGTTTTTCAACACTAACACAAGTGCGAAAAGTGGTTTTTCAACACTAACACAAGTGCGAAAAGTGGTTTTTCCACACTAACACAAGTGCGAAAAGTGGTTTTTCAACACTATCACAAGTGCAAAAAGTGTTTTTTCCACACTAATACAAGTGCAAAAGTGGATTCCTGCACCAACACAAGTGCGAAAAGTGGTTTTTCAACACTATCACAAGTGCAAAAGTGTTTTTGTCCACACTAATACAAGTGCAAAAGTGGTTTCCTGCACCAACACAAGTGCGAAAAATGGATTTTCAACAAGAACACAAGTGCGAAAAGTGGTTTTTCAGCACTAACACAAGTGCGAAAAGTGGTTTTTTCCACACTAATACAAGTGCAAAAGTGGTTTCCTGCAACAACACAAGTGCGAAAAGTGGTTTTTCAACACTAACACAAGTGCAAAAAGTGGTTTTTCAACACTATCACAAGTGCAAAAAGTGTTTTTTCCACACTAATACAAGTGCAAAAGTGGTTTCCTGCACCAACACAAGTGCGAAAAGTGGTTTTTCAACACTAACACAAGTGCGAAAAGTGGTTTTTCAACACTATCACAAGTGCAAAAAGTGTTTTTTCCACACTAATACAAGTGCAAAAGTGGTTTTTCAACACTAACACAAGTGCGAAAAGTGGTTTTTCAACACTAACACAAGTGCGAAGTGTTTTTTCCACACTAATACAAGTGCAAAAGTGGTTTCCTGCACCAACACAAGTGCGAAAAGTGGTTTTTCAACACTAACACAACTGCGAAAAGTGGTTTTTCAACACTAACACAAGTGCGAAAAGTGGTTTTTCAACACTAACACAAGTGCGAAAAGTTGTTTTTCCACACTAATACAAGTGCAAAAGTGGTTTCCTGCACCAACACAAGTGCAAAAAGTGGTTTTTCAACACTAACACAAGTGCGAAAAGTGGTTTTTCAACACTATCACAAGTGCAAAAAGTGTTTTTTCCACACTAATACAAGTGCAAAAGTGGTTTCCTGCACCAACACAAGTGCGAAAAGTGGTTTTTCAACACTAAAATAAGTGCGAAAAGTGGTTTTTCAACACTAACACAAGTGCGAAAAGTGGTTTTTCAACACTATCACAAGTGCGAAAAGTGGTTTTTTCCACACTAATACAAGTGCAAAAGTGGTTTCCTGCACCAACACAAGTGCGAAAAGTGGTTTTTCAACACTAACACAAGTGCGAAAAGTGGTTTTTCAACACTAACACAAGTGCGAAAAGTGTTTTTTCCACACTAATACAAGTGCGAAAAGTGGTTTCCTGCACCAACACAAGTGCGAAAAGAGGTTTTTCCACACTAATACAAGTGCAAAAGTGGTTTCCTGCACCAACACAAGTGCGAAAAGTGGTTTTTCCACACTAATACAAGTGCGAAAAGTGTTTTTTCCACACTAATACAAGTGCAAAAGTGGTTTCCTGCACCAACACAAGTGCGAAAAGTGGTTTTTCAACACTAACACAAGTGCGAAAAGTGTTTTTTCCACACTAATACAAGTGCAAAAGTTGTTTCCTGCACCAACACAAGTGCGAAAAGTGGTTTTTCAACACTAACACAAGTGCGAAAAGTGGTTTTTCAACACTAACACAAGTGCGAAAAGTGGTTTTTAAACACTAACACAAGTGCGAAAAGTGGTTTTTCAACACTAACACAAGTGCGAAAAGTGGTTTTTCCACACTAATACAAGTGCAAAAGTGGTTTCCTGCACCAACACAAGTGCGAAAAGTGGTTTTTCAACACTAACACAGGTGAGTAGTGTAATAATGTTGCTTCTGGGACACCTCCGTTTAACATGGGAAATCCCTATCTAATGTCATTTACCCCCTTGTCTTTTTCAAAAATCATAAACACCTCTATTTCTCCCACCCTCATCTTTATGAACCTTTTGTCTGTAGTACCTATCCTTAATGTTGTTCATTAGACCACTCAAACACTACAAATATTTGTTTTCTCTTATAGACCTACCATCCTTCTTCTACATATCATCTGGCAGATTAATCTTTGACCCACTCAAACATTGACCCATTCACTTCCATATTAATTCTTTCCCTCCCTCATTGCCCCTAAAGACCTCTATTTCTCTCACCCTGTTCTTTACGAACCTTCTAACCTTTTGACATGTTATCCTTATTCATTAGACCACTTAAACACCTGTGATCCTTCTGACCTTATGAACCTTTTAACCTTTTACTCTTAATATCAGCTGGTGAATATAACCCACTCAAATATCGACCCTACAAATATTTGTTTATGTGTGGGAAATAATTTAATTCTCCTACAACTCTCTTCACCATCTAATATATTAACAAAAAATATGTTTGAGTTTGGTTCTTTATTAAGATATTTTAACTGAGCTAAGATAAAATGGTAAACCTCCCTCAATGTTCTTGTTTGAGCGCCCCCAGTGCCACACACTTTTTGGTAGGCTCTGCCCACCTTTTGTTAAGCTCCGTCCACTTTTTGGAAAAACCCCGCCCACTTTTTGGTAAGCCACGCCCACCTTTTACTAAGCCCCGCCCACTTTTTGTTAAGCCCCGCCCACTTTTTGCTATGTCCCGCCCACTTTTGCTAAGTCCCACCCACTTTATAAACTCTTCAGCATTGTATCATTTCCAGGTAATACATAACATCATTTTCAGGGAATTTCCATCACATCATTTCCAGTTAAGACACGCCCAGGGAATTTCCACAGGAAATGACACACACCCAGCCCTTCTTATAAAAGGCACCGACCACACAGGCTTTTTCAAACACGCTTTCTGCTTCACTTGAGAATGGACTCCTATGCCGAAATGGAATGGGATAACTTTGCTATTCCTTGGAGTCCTACTACCTGTGTAGAACTCAACCTTCAGATTGATGAACTGGACTCGAACCTCTTATCAATGGAGGTAAGTTTGTTTATTTATTTATTTATTTATTTAATTTTTTTTTTTTTTTTTTTTTTTTTAGATGAGACTCATGTAAGAGTTAACAAAGTTTATTTTAATATTCATAGAGCTTGATTTATACAAATAAAAATATTGTATTAAATTAATACATTGTTATTTTCTTTCACAGGAAATTGTATCTGAGATACGAAATGAAAATTCTGCTTTTAACACAACTTGGGATGAAGTTATTTTTTTGTTTGAAGACATTTTGAACAACCAAGACCCCCAGAACGAGTTCTACCTTGATGACCCAGCCAAAGAGTTATACCTTGGAGATCCACAAAATCCTGAAAAAGAGTTTTACCATGATGATACTTGTTGTGAGTTATCAAAACAAAACCCACTGAACAAGTTCTACCTTGATGAGCCAGAATACAAGTCATACATTGGAGACCCACAAATTTCTGAAAATTGGGAAAGGGGAGTTCTCCCTGATGGTCCGCAGTTATACTATGTGAGACACATCATAGAAACCCTAAAAAATTGTGAAATGGGAATTCTCCCTGATGGTCCGCAGTTATACTATGTGAGACACATCATAGAAACCCTAAAAAATTGGGCAAGGAGAGTTCTCCCTGATGGTCCGCAGTTATACTATGTGAGACACATCATAGAAACCCTAAAAAATTGGGAAACGGGAATTCTCCCTGATGGTCCGCAGTTATACTATGTGAGACACATCATAGAAACCCTAAAAAATTGGGCAAGGAGAGTTCTCCCTGATGGTCCGCAGTTATACTATGTGAGACACATCATAGAAACCCTAAAAAATTGGGAAAGGGAAGTTTTCCCTGATGGTCCGCAGTTATACTATGTGAGACTTATCACGGAAACCCCAAATATTTCTGAAAATTGTGGTTCTACCTTGGGGACTTGGAAAGATGGTTATATTTTTGGAGACTCGGAATGGGGGTTTTGTTTTGATGACTCGGAATGTGATACCTATCTTGGAGGCTCAACAGGAATGTGGTTATACCTTGGGAACTTGGAAAGTTGGTTTTATTTTGGAGACTCTACCTGTGGGGTCCATCTTGGAGACTCTTTGGATTCTAAAGCAATGAACAATGTTCTTTGTTTAATGACGCTTGATTTAAGCAATATCAAGAAAGTTCGAGGAAGAAAATGCTGGAAAATTCTTTCTTCCCATTTCTACTTCTTCAAACTTGAAAGCCTTGAAAGACAGAATTGGAAGAAGAGGAAAAAAAAAAAAAAGAAATACATATTTTTAAAAAAGAAGAAAAAAAAGATTATGTTAGGGTTTGGGTGGGATTTTGAATGTGAGGGTTAGGGATGGGGTTGGGTTAGGGATGGGGTTGGGTTAGGGTTGGGATTTTGAATGTGAGGGTTAGGGTTGGGGTTGGGTTAGGGATGGGGTTGGGTTCGGGTTGGGATTTTGAATGTGAGGGTTGGGGTTGGGTTAGGGATGGGATTGGGTTAGGGTTGGGATTTTGAATGTGAGGGTTAGGGATGGGTTGGGGTTGGGTTAGGGATGGGGTTGGGTTAGGGTTGGGATTTTGAATGTGAGGGTTAGGGATGGGGTTGGGTTAGGGATGGGGTTGGGTTAGGGATGGGGTTGGGTTAGGGATGGGGTTGGGTTAGGGATTGGGTTGGGTTAGGGATGGGGTTGGGTTGGGAATGGGTTGGGTTAGGGATGGGGTTGGGTTAGGGATGGGTTTGGGTTAGGGATGGGTTTGGGTTAGGGATGGGGTTGGGTTAGGGTTTGTATATTATTATGACTCACTCACACATACACAAAAGTTAAGCCCCAACTGGAAAGTTGAGGGATTCTGTGTTTGGGGTTCACAGATTTAAAAACGTATCCCCATTATACACACACAAAAGTTAAGCCCCAACTGAAAAGTTGTGGGATTCTGTGTTTGGGGTTCACAGATTTAAAAACGTATCCCCATTATACACACACAAAAGTTAAGCCCCAACTAAAAAGTTGTGGGATTCTGTGTTTGGGGTTCACAGATTTAAAAACGTATCCCCATTACATTTTATTTATTTATTTATTATTTTCAAGGGTATTATCTGCTTACTTGTGTTTTTTGTAATTCTTGCGAGTAAAATGAACCCAAGATTTCTTCTCCATTTAAATCATATAATTTGTAGGTCCAAGGGACTGTATCCATTACATCAATGATTTTAAATAATTCACGAGTCCATTTTTGTGTATAACCTTTCTCAAAATGACTTTTCCATTTGTATATTCTTACAATATCACCAACTTTAAACTTGGGCTTTCTCAAATTAATCTCCTTTTCATATTCTAATTTTGTAAATGTTTCTGATGGTTTTGATTTTGTTGATGAATGAACTGTATTATTGTAATTATCTACAATATCCTGAATTAAATACACCCATTTTTGAGAACCGAGTTGTGTGAATTTTTTATATAATTTCTCTTTTAAAGTACGATTAAAACGCTCAATAACAACTGCCTTTCCTTCATTAAAGGTGCTGTATAATTTAATACCCTTCCCCTTAAGAAATTTCATGAATATTTTGTTATAGAACTCTGTTCCCTCATCAGTCCATAACTTCTTTGGTTTCCTTTTATCCCGATCAAATATTAGCTTAAAGGCTAACATTGAAGTATCACCCCTTTTATTTTTTAAAGGGACAACCCAGGCAAATCTACTCCTCAAATCAATAACGGTTAAAGCATACCTGTATCCCCTGTCATTATTCAATTCAATTAAATCAGCGGACCATATGTGGTCGGTGTATTTAGAATAAACCTTCCTTCTTTTAAACTTTGTGATTATAGGTTTGTGTAATTCTTCAGCCAAAAGCTCCTCAGTCTTGATGACATCATTAGAGCCTAATAGTTTTTTGAGGAATAACCAAGACCAAGTTTCAATTTAGCATTTATCAAATTTCTCACAATAAACCTATCAACTTTCTCTCTCAACGTTGGATTTTGTATCAAAGACAAATTATACAACATTTCGCTGTCGGCTTTATGTTTTTCAGTCAACGTAGTGGTTTTCCCATAAGCAATATCATGCTTCATACACACTTCGTCAACCCTATTTGTAGGTTTAGACCAAGGTTTAGGATTGTCAGCCTCATCTAATCTTTTATCCAAGTTTGTTCCTGGACCACAGAAAGAATACCCTGGAAGGTGTAATTCCCCTGGAATTCCAGTTGTTGTAAATTTACTTCCTGACAGAAACTTTTGTATGTCTCCTCCTCTTTTAGGAGAGATGAATTGGCACTTTTTAGAGCCACATACTTGACATATTCCTTTTTGATAAACTCTATTATTTTTAGCTTTAACATAAGAGATATTTTTAGATTTAGTTTTCTTTTTACATTTGAGACAATAACTCATATTTATTTATCAGAAAAATTCCGACAGAGTATCAAAACCTTTTTGGTTTTCAACATATACATTTCAATCTTTATTTTTAAAACATAAAGAATCCTAAGGAATGCCTTCACTCTCTCCTCCATTTATTTACAAATAAAAACTAACTAAAGTCAATGACACCAACATCATCAATCACATAATCTTTTCCTTCTTCTTCTTCTTCTTCTTCACCACTTTCTCGTTTAAATCTCCTCCCTGAAATTGAAGACATTAACGTTGTTATTTTTGAAACCATTATCTTCATAAGAGTTGTTAATTCTTTAATTTCCTCTTCGGTGCGTTGAGATTGATTTATTTGCTGTAATACACTCAATCTTTTACGAATCTCACTGATTTCCATCTTTTTATATTTTTCCTCCCTCTCTCTTTGCTCCCTTTCCTCCCTCTCCTCCTTCTCCTTTTTCTCCCTCTCCTCCTTCTTCTTTTTCTCTCTTTCCTCCTTCTCCCTTTTCTCTCCTTCCTCCTTCTCCTTTTTCTCCCTCTCCTCCTCCTTTTTCTCCCTCTCCTCCTTCTCCTCCCTCTCCCTTTCCTCCTTCTCCTTTTTCTCTCTTTCCTCCTTCTCTTCTTCAACTCCTTCCTCATCCCTTGCTACCCTTGAGTTTGAACCCCAAAGAATATTATACATATACTCATCTGGATTTTGAGATATTCTTGTATCTATAATTATTTTTCTCATAATAGGATACCAATAAGATTTGTTGACGATTTCTAAAAGAGTTTTATATTTCATAACTTTGAGAAGTTCATTTTTATTTAATATTTTAAACAAGTCTCTATTTGTGGGTTTAACAATATCAGTATAAGGCCAGTTTTTAATGACAAAATTCCCATGTATATGCTCCAAATCATAAGGTATGTAATACCGAGCACCCTTTTCTTGTAGGTATCCTTGAATACAAAAATTATAATTCTCTTGTAGTCTTCTTCCTGCCATTTATGTATCAGAAATATATGTGAGATTAATATTATGACAGGTAATACCACCCCATCTTCCCACTACCAAATCGGTTTGTATTCCTCGGCTTTCTATCCTTATCTCATTACCTTCCTTCTTTGTCATGCGAACCATCGCTATACTATCATATATTTTTCTTTTCTTAAAATCACGTATTTGTTGTTTACTAATTGTACTTCCACATAAATCCTTATCCTCACCAAGTGGATAATATTCTTCTTTACGAGACTGATTTAAATCATGTAGGTCTTCTATGTTTATTGAAAAAGACCAATTATACCCTAAATCAGGCATATCATACCCCCATTTATTAATTCGCATATTAACTAAATGTCCTTCTTTATAAAATTCAATTGTAAGCAGGTAGTTAAATTCAATGAGGAAAGGTGTATGGTCAGTATAACCAGGTGTTGTGGTTGTAAATTTTACTTGTTTCACAAAACGTGCTGTTTTCTTTAAAAATATATATTGTGATAAATCACTTAATCTAATTAAGTCATTCGCATCTGTAGGGTTTGGATAATTGATTAATTTATAAGTATTCTTCATATTAATATTTTTACTTACACTATATTTTTGTCGTTCAGCCTGTGCCTTTGTATAATAATTTGATAAATCAATATCCTGAGAGGATTTTCCAAAGATAGAACCATCTTTTCCAACATAAGTCATTTATATTAGATTAAAAATGATATCATAAAAATTTTCATTATTGTTGAGTTGAAATAATACATATAAACATAATTGACCACAACATTTAGAATTAATTTCTTGAACTTGAAATGTTTGATAAACACCATTCTGTAAGAATTGTATTACTTCAACAGGTGGTGGCATACCATAACTATCAAAATAATATTTATCCTGACTATTATGAATACAAACCCAATGAGAACCATTCTGTGTGTCTAAATTCATAATAATATTCTTTGTATTCTTATTTATATGTATTAATTCATCTCTCATACAAATAACCACATTATCAATTTTTAGTGTTTTACAATACTTAGCTAGTTCTATATTTGACGTTGTATTCTTTCCAAATTGTTTAAACCATTTATCCATTTATTTATGAGAAAGATACAATCCATTACCCCGTTTAGTTAGTTTAACACCCGCTTGAGCGATAGAGGAAAGCATATCTCCAACCAACAATCTAGCTTTATCAGGTAGACTTTCAAGTTTTTGAGCAAAATCTACAATTACACCACTTCCACTAATTTGTTTCTCCAACTCCTTGTTATGTCTTTCCAATTCTTTTTGAGCTTTTAGTTGTGCCTTCCTTTCGTTAGCAGTTTTTACCGCTGCTGAAATACCACCAGTCAATGCTCCCGCCGCACTTAAACCAGCAAATAAAGGAATTAGAAACGGGAGAAATCCTCCTCTTGACTCGTCTATTGAATATTTCTTTAACATAGGTTTCGTCATTTTAATTTTAAGTGATCCAACATCATTTAGTGTTTTTACTTGTGTGTGTGTGAGTAAAACATCAATTCTTACAGCTCCTTTTCTTTGAATTGTATTAACATTAATAATACAAGGCTTTTGATTTTGAATACAAGATGTTAATTTATTAAGATTGATTTGATTAACATATACCCCAACCATTTATTTATGAGAAAAAACCTATGTGATATTAATCATAACACCATTATCTGTATTAATCTGTAATTCTGTTTCCTCCAAAAGCAAACAATATGCATTAACCTCTTCACTCTCCCCTCTTTCAATGTATAGAGAAGTATCCACTCGATTAGACTTTATAGTTTCCTTTTGAGAACTCAGGTCAATTGCGTAGATTGTATAAAGTTTTTGAAACGCAACCATATCCAAAATAGGATCATTATTACCATTACTTTCACACACCTTTTGGTAGGACTTGTAGGCTTCCGCATAATCATTTTTTTCCCAATCAATTTCCAATCTATCTCGCGGATAAAATGTGCCATCAAGAGAAACCCGAAGTTGTTTCACCTTAGCATTATCACTCAGCGCATTATTCTTATTAGTACCGTCCTCTCCATCTGGTTTTTTAAAAATGAGCCAGAGGTATCGTGGCTTTCCTTGAAGAACACCCAAATTCCAAGTGTAGGTAGTGTGTTCCAGTTTAACGTGTTGACATCTTCTTTTAAGGTATGATACATTTAGCGGTTTCTTTGAGTTAAGTCTTCTATTTAACATCTCTTCCGTTTTAAGATTAGGAGTATATTCACTGATATACCAACACAAATCATTAATAACAAATTTATTGTTGTCTCCAAAAGCATTTTCATCCCCAAAAAGCAACCTATTTACATTATCATTCCTTTGTAGTTGAAATCTAATTTTAAGACCATACAAAACTTTATCATAATCGCAAAATCCAAATATAACTTTAAGAGGTACTGCTACGGTAAAACTATTCACTGCTTTTGTTTCATCATTATACATTGACTTCCTTTGACTATAACCAGGGTCTGCGTTTGTACCCGTTGACATATCAGGAATAAAACCTTCAACAGCTCCCTTACCCATTCTATCACTAAACGAATATAGTGTAAATTTCATCATTTCAGATGTAGCAGAGACATAATCAACCGCTTCAACCTCTTGTGTTCCAATATACAGGCGGACACTGTCAAACATTTTCCAGAAGAAATCATTTACGAGTGTAGCATTAGTATTATTCGCAGCCTTAGTGAATTTAAATTTACACAGCAAGAAACTATCAGCTATATTCAAGTAAGTTTGTTGATTATTTATTTCAAAACTTTTTGTTCCGTTTGAATTCCAGTCTGTTCCTGTTATAGCATTTACCTTAAAATAGTCTTCCTTTTTAGTGGAGTTTGAAATGATAATCGTATCATCCAAATCATAGATACTATCAATCGCTTCCATACTTGTATTTATATAGCATTAAAATTGTTGAAACCCTGACCCAAGTATTTTAATGATTTTTTGTCGTTCTTGTGAAGATAGTTGAGTTTTACCTTTTTTTATTTATTTGATTGCTTGTAATTTATGAGACTCCTTTTGAGCATCTTTTATACTCTTTATAGCACCCGCAACGGAGCCCACGGCAGAAGCAGTTGAATCAATTAGGTCTTTATGTTTAAGGATGGTTGAACCAATACCCATTAGAGTATCAATTATCCCATCTCCTTTATTTCGAAATTGATGACCTACACCTCGTTGTCTCTTAGGTTTATAGTATCCTCTACCCACATACCTTGTATAGTCTGGTGAAAGGAACATGCCCTCCCCTGTAATTATTTTATATTTTCCCAACTCGTGTTTTCTCACAATAACCATTATTTATTTATTGAAAAACTTCACGTAGGTGAATTCTGATGGATATAATTTCATCATTAAAGGATATCATACGATTATCTTGGTCGGTTATCCTAAAACTTACTCTGTATATGGTTTTTCCTGACACAGGTAAATAGACAAGATTTTTTGGTTCCATATTAAATTTATAACCAATCGGGGTTGAGTATGCACTGAATGAAAATATTGTATTTGTTCTTATTCCATCGTTATAAGCACCATCAATCAAATCACAATGAATTAATACTGAATTTATACCGGAGGATATTTGGATAACATTATCACTGTAAAACGTCCCGTTATTTTCAATCTTTTTTGAAGAGAAACCCAATAGCTCTCTAAACGAATTTTCAATCGTGAAATCAACTTTATAATTATTTTTAAGTTTAATAGTTGATTTTGAAGTGTGTTTTTGAATATCTATTACAATATTTTTTGGTTCATCACCTTTTTCTTTCATAAGGCGAGAGACTTCTGAAGATATTTGAGAAATCTCGTAAGCTCCAGGTGAAACGGTTATAGTTTTATATCCACTTCCTGGATTATAACTAAACTTGTTGTTTTTCTCTGTGATATTAAAAAGGGTATTGTAAGTTTCCATTGACAACAAAGATGCCTCATATGAGGTAAGGGGGTCAAGTTGTAGTGGGTAAGGGAATGAAGCTGTGTAATCGCTCGTTGTGAAATTAAAACTAAGAATTGTGCTTCTCATCTTATTTAATATCTAATAAAATATCTTTGTATTGACATTTATTAATTATTTTCATGTTCATCAACTGATCTAAAATGGCTGAGGATTCATTAAAACAATTGTTGTTTCCAGCCTTCTTACTACCTAACAACAATAATAGCCTATTAACTAATTGTGATGGGTCATTTGGAAGAAAACTAACACCCGAACCAAGCTTACTTAAAGCATCAATAATATGTTTCTCCTTCTCATTCTTCTTACTTTTACCAGCAACAGAAACTCCATAATCAAGTGCATTTAGCAACTCAATATATACCCTATCTTCCTCTCTTTCCATATCAAGTGGTTCCTCAAAATATTTTGAACCGCTGAATCCGGGGTTTGTTAGAAGAAACATTAATCTTGGAGTTAATTTAACATTTGGTTGAGTAGAACTCAAGAACATCAATTCATCATTAAATATCAATACCTTTTCTTCCACAAGATGAAACACTGCTGGTTCTTCTGTTGGAATGAGACCTGCTCTGGTTTTTGAACCCGCCGAATATTCATTGTTTTGAAGAGCTTCCACAACATAATTAGGGGGTTGATTTACCTCCTCAAGTTTCCGAAATAATCCCTCGTCATCATATTCTAATTCACCAAGTTCTTGTTTTGTTATCTGACTAAAATCTTTGAGCATTTGAAGTTTTTTCGGAGTAAATTCTACCGTGGGAACTGTAGGTGAGTGTTGAGTTTTCAAAAGTGGTTTAAAGAATTTCTCTTGTTTTCTTTCAAAGGCTTCTTCACCAGTTAGTTTCTGTCTCCGTTTCTTCTTTATCTCTTCCTGTTGTTTAACAACTTTTGAAACTAATTGTTGATGTTCCTTAAACTTTCTTTCTCTTTCTTCAGTATTCATTTTCTGTATTTATTTATTGAAAAATATCATTTAGTATCTCATCTTGTTTCACAACAATATATTTATATTTTCCAATCGTGTGTTTCATATAATTTTCAAATTCTTTTTTACTACATAACGTAGAGCAATTATCTCTCCAAAAATTATTTACATCTATTGAATTTAACTTAAATAAAATAAAGGTATTGGCATTGTTTCTTATTGAGCGTCGAGGGAGTTGAAAATATGATTGACTAAGATATATACAATTACAAGAAGAATGTCTCCCTCTTGTATAGTAGCTATCCATTACTGTTTGGTTTCTCTCATTAACACAATCATCAAAGATGACGAGGTTCTTTTTTTATTTATCTAAATCTTGAGGTGAAGGTATATCATCCGTATTATCACTGAGAATACAAGTTATGGGTTTCGATTTTGATTTCTGTGTATCACAAAATAATTGTATTATATCTTCAATATTATAATCATTCAGTTTGTTTTGAAGTTTAAATAAACCGATAATGTCTTCCTTTTTAAGACCTGCATTAAAACCCTGTGAGAGTAGTTGATACTCGGGTTGAAAACTTGACTTTGTAAAAATTATTAAATTATCATAATCTAAAAAATTAGGACCAAGGAGCATCTTTAAAAGTAAACAGGTTTTCCCACATCCGCTTGAACCAACTATTAGACATCTCAATGAATTTGGAATGTTTTTATGGTTATTAAATTTTATCTTATTTTCCCAAACGGGTAAAAAATCATTCATTTATATATTTGGAAAACAAGTCATCCAACTTTTTTTGAGCTATTTTAGAAACTCTATATTTTATCCTGAGTTCTGGTTTAATTTCAAAATAATTCATTATTTTATTTATGTAGTATCTTGTATTAACATTTCCATTAAAATTATTTTGAATAATAAATATCATTAAACCCTTATACATTTCCTCAATACAAAGAGTCTCTTTCCTTGTAAGAAATGGTGTATTATCACCATAATGCTTAACATTCATCTCTCTTATTAATCTTGTAAAGTAATTCATTTTTGGTTCTAATTTAAAAGAGTTATATGTTTTTTTATATTTCTTATTATCATTAATTAGAATATAATCACAGAATAAACATTGTTTATATGAATCCTCATCATTAAGCCCCACTCTATCACAAGCCGGACAATTCTCTAATTTATCATATGGAGAGTCTGGAAATTCTAAATATCCTTCAGAACTTATCATATTTATGTGGTAAATTTTTACTTAAACTAAACGCAAGTTTATTCATTAATAAATACAATGTTTCAAAGCACAAAAGACAAATTTCAATCAATCTCTACTTCGGTGGAAGATATAGAAAAATATGTCAAAGATGTTAAATTGAACAAAGATAAATATGGAAATTTTTGGGTAAAACCAGTTATGGAAAATAACATGAGCCCCTCTATTTCATTTAAAGGAAGAGCTCTAACTATACCTGGAAAGACATCCATTAAAGTAAATCTAACAAAAGTTTCTCCTCTACTCCTGGCAATTTATTCAAAGCTTGAAAAAGTGATTGACCACGATACTTTGAAAAAGAATGATAAGACCATTAATAATTCTAGAGGAGACATTTGTATTTTCTTTAATAATCCAAAGGGTGTAGATCTAAGTAAAATGAATGATGTTAATATTTCTGGTGAAATGTCATTTCGTTCTATGATAGTTAGAGATTATTTAAAGATAACTTTTGATATAAAAATTGTAGAGATTGAATCTGTTAATGAAAGAAAGTATATAGATATTGATGGGAATATTTTTCTTGCTAATTAAATATGAGTCAATACAGCAGTGAAGATTTTACTATTTCATTGAACTCGGACGATAGTGATGATAGTATTTCATTGAACTTGGATGATGGTGATGATAGTATTTCATTGAACACAGATGATAGTTATGATACTAATAGTTTGTGCTCAAATGATAGTTATGAGAGTAGCTTTATTGATGACTCTGAGTATGATTCTGAGTATTCATGTGATAGTTATGACTTAGATGATTCTGAGTGAAAAAGTGTTTTAGTTTAAGCACAGTGATATATATAAAACGGAGCTGTAAAGCTCAAAAGTGTTTTATTTTAAGCACAGTGATATATATAAAACACCACGTTTTCTCACGCTATAAATATGGTTTATTGTGATACTTGCGAGAAGGAAGTAAAATATTATAAACAACATATTCTCACCGCAAAACATACATACAACATTTTAAACAAACTTTCCCCTCTTCCACCTGAAACAAAACACTGTTCTACATGTAATAAAAATATCCTCAAGAAAGGCTTCAAAATACATCTTAAAACAAATCTACATTTATCAAATTTTATCACAACTAAAAACTCTGATGGAGCATTCAAAGGACATATTAAAATAAGAGTCTTTAACTTCAAACCTCCTGAACCAGAGTCTATAGTTGATGCTGTAGAAATAGTTAAACCTGCTGTTCAAACGTTGATTGAAAAAACACTAAAGGAAATGAAACCACTTAAATTTTATATGGGAGTAAAATTAGAAATGACAAAGGATGAAGGAGTTATAGATGCACCATACATGAGAACTGAGCCACACTTTATATCTTCATATCAAGATTTTAAAACATCAGGAGTCTATGATGAACTTATTAAACAAGAGCAAGATGTGGATAATTCAATCGTAGGAAGTGGATTCAATATAGGAAAAATTATTTACATAGACATTCATATTCTTAAATCAGATCCTCTAAAAGCTTCTTCTTACATTGATTTACCCAGTGTTATCAAAAATAGAAAAGCAGTTATCAATATCAAAAATAAAGACAATAAATGTTTTCTCTGGTCTATTTTAGCACACTTACATCCTCCACATTTTCATGATGAAAGAGTATCTCATTATAAAAAATATGAGAATACATTAAATACGAAAGATCTAAAGTTTCCGATGACTTTAAATGATATTCCTAAATTTGAAAAGATGAATAATTTATCAGTTAATGTTTATGGTCTAACAGAAACAAACAACATTCAGGTTTTAAAGCTTTCTGACAATTGTAAACAAACTCATATTAATCTTCTATATTTTAATTCAGACGAAAATTCACATTATACATACATCAAAGATATTGCTAAATTAATAAAACCACAAGTCTGTAAGAGAACAAATAAAATATATATTTGTTTGCGTTGTCTTAACTTCTTCAATTCACAAGAAAGATTAGATAAACATTCAAATTATTGTGGCGAACATAAATCAACGGTAATCAATATGCCTAAAGAAGGCTCAAAGATCACATTCAAAGATGAAAATAAAAAGATCAAACATCCATTTGTTATATATGCTGATTTTGAAAGTATTTTAGAAAAAATTGATACTGCTTCTCAAGATCCAAAAGAATCATACACAAATAAATATCAAAAACATACTCCTTGTGGTTTTTGTTATTATATCAAATCATCCGTTGGTGATAAATATAACAAGTTAGAGATGTATAGAGGCTCAAATACCCCAGAGGAGTTTGTGAAACGACTAGAAAAAGACTGTGTTCGATTAACCAAGATAATGAGAGAAACCAATAAACCAATGTCCTTAACAAGTAAAGAAAAAAGGGAATTTATAAAAAACAATGTCTGTCATATTTGTGAGGAGAAAATTGGTAAAGGTCTAAAGGTTAGAGACCATTGTCATCTCACTGGTAAATATAGAGGTCCGGCTCATCAAAGTTGTAATATTAATTATCAACTCCCCTCTTTCATTCCTGTCTTTCTTCATAACAACGCTCATTATGATACACATCTATTTATCAAGGAACTCTCAAAGACTTCTGGAAGTATCTCAGCAATTCCAAACACGGATCAGAAATACATTTCATTCACAAAAACAATTCACACATCTCCTATTACTCATATCAGATTTCTTGATACATTTAAATTCATGGCAAGTCCATTGGTTAACTTGGTTCAAAATCTAAAAGAGTTTCCATGTCTTTCAGAGTATTTTTTAGATAAAGATTTTCTAACACAAAAGGGAATTTACCCCTATGACTATATGGACTCATTTGAGAGATTCAATGAAACACAACTTCCTTCAAAAGAAAATTTCTATAACAAATTAAATAATAGTCATATATCTGATAAAGATTATGTACACGCACAAAATGTTTGGGAAAAATATAACATCAAGAATCTTGGCGAGTATCACGATTTGTATCTCAAAACTGATGTGCTTTTATTGGCCGATGTATTTGAAGCCTTTAGATCTGTTTGTCGCACTGGATATGGATTGGATCCTGCTCACTACTACACAGCACCTGGATTGGCCTGGAGTGCGATGTTGAAAATGACAAAACAAGATTTGGATTTGATAACCGATGTTGATATGCTTTTGATGATTGAAAAGGCAAAAAGAGGTGGAATTTCACAAGTCTGCTCGAGTAGATACGCAAAAGCAAATAACAAATATCTTCCAAATTATGATCCAACGAAAGAGAGTTCTTACTTGATGTACTATGACGCAAACAACCTGTATGGCTGGGCAATGTCTCAGGCTCTTCCTTATGGAAAACTTAGATGGGTAAAGGAAAAAGACTACAAAAACGTTTTACAAGATGTATGTATCTCTACACAAAAAGAATTGGATGAAGAAAAAGTTGGTTATTATTTTGAAATTGATTTAAAATATCCAGAGGAACTCCATAACCTACACAAAGATCTCCCATTTGCTTGTGAGAAAGAAAGTCCAAAGAAAGAATGGTTGAGTGATTATATCAACGATCGTTTGATATAGGTGAATCAACAGAAAAATTACTTACTACATTATATAACAAGAAAAATTATGTTCTACACCAAAGAAATTTGCGACAATATTTATCAAAAGGTCTAAGAGTAGAGAAGATCCATAGGGTTCTAAAGTTCAATCAAAGTCATTGGTTAAAGGGGTACATTGATTTTAATACACAAAGAAGAACAGAGTCAAAAACAGATTTTGAGAAAGACTTTTATAAATTGATGAATAATGCGGTCTTTGGTAAGACTATGGAGAATGTGAGGAAAAGACAAAATATCAGACTATCAACATCTTGGGAACAAGCATCAAAATTAATTAATAGACCGAGTTTTACTCGAGCTGAGGTCTTTACTGAGAACTTTTGTGCGATCCATTTGATTAAAGAGAGTATTGAAATGAACAAACCTATTTATATTGGGACAACAATTCTTGATTTATCAAAGTCATTAATGTATGATTACTTTTATAATAACTTGAGGAAGAAATATCAAAATGATGTTAATCTACTTTATATGGATACAGATAGTTTTATTTTGAAAATTAATACCAACGATGTTTATTCAGACATGAAAAGAGACATTAATATCTATGACACGAGTAATTACAGTCCAGAGAGTGAGTTGTTCTCTTCTAAAAATAAAAAGGTGATTGGAAAGTTCAAGGATGAATTAGGAGGAAATGTCATGAGTGAATTTGTGGGATTGAGGTCAAAGGCTTATGCTTATAAATACATTGTGAATAACGTTGAAAAGACTGATAAGAAGTTAAAAGGTGTAAAGAAAAATGTTATTAAAGAAACAATAAACTTTAAGGATTATTATAACTGTTTAACAACAAAGAAAGAAGAGTTTAGAAAGATTAATGGAATAAGAAGTTATAAACATAAATTATATTCAGAAGAGATAAATAAGAAAGCATTGGGGGCCTTTGATGATAAGAGGTTTATTTTAGAAAATGGAATTGATAGTCTCCCTTATGGTTATATAAGTATATAAGTGATAAGATATATATAAGTGATAGGATATATATAAGTGATAAGTTAAAAAGGGGGGGTTGGGGATTTTAACGGGCTACCGCCGCCTTTTTTACTATTATATAAATGATAGAACCAAGTATCAACCAGACTAAAGAGTGGAGGTGTAATCAATCTTGGTATATAAATGGAAAACATAATGAATGTGAAAAATATCAAATAGGTATAATTGAAAAGGCAACTGGTAAAAAAGTTCACAAAACAAATAAGAGAATTAATTTAAATACCGGTGAATTGGGTAAAAAAGATGGAAATATTTTTGAGTGGACGGAAAACTTTGATGGTTGTCAGGAAAATATATACTTTAATTTTAAAATGGTATGTGGCACTGGGGGCGCTCAAACAAGAACATTGAGGGAGGTTTACCATTTTATCTTAGCTCAGTTAAAATATCTTAATAAAGAACCAAACTCAAACATATTTTTTGTTAATATATTAGATGGTGAAGAGAGTTGTAGGAGAATTAAATTATTTCCCACACATAAACAAATATTTGTAGGGTCGATATTTGAGTGGGTTATATTCACCAGATGATATTAAGAGTAAAAGGTTAAAAGGTCCATAAGGTCAGAAGGATCACAGGTGTTTAAGTAGTCTAATGAATAAGGATAACATGTCAAAAGGTTAGAAGGTTCGTAAAGAACAGGGTGAGAGAAATAGAGGTCTTTAGGGGCAATGAGGGAGGGAAAGAATTAATATGGAAGTGAATGGGTCAATGTTTGAGTGGGTCAAAGATTAATCTGCCAGATGATATGTAGAAGAAGGATGATAGGTCTATAAGAGAAAACAAATATTTGTAGTGTTTGAGTGGTCTAATGAACAACATTAAGGATAGGTACTACAGACAAAAGGTTCATAAAGATGAGGGTGGGAGAAATAGAGGTGTTTATGATTTTTGAAAAAGACAAGGGGGTAAATGACATTAGATAGGGATTTCCCATGTTAAACGGAGGTGTCCCAGAAGCAACATTATTACACTACTCAGGTGCGAAAAGTGGTTTTTCAACACTATCACAAGTGCAAAAAGTGTTTTTTCCACACTAATACAAGTGCAAAAGTGGTTTCCTGCACCAACACAAGTGCGAAAAGTGGTTTTTCAACACTAACACAAGTGCGAAAAGTGGTTTTTCAACACTAACACAAGTGCGAAAAGTGGTTTTTCCACACTAATACAAGTGCAAAAGTGGTTTCCTGCACCAACACAAGTGCGAAAAGTGGTTTTTCAACACTAACACAAGTGCGAAAAGTGGTTTTTCAACACTATCACAAGTGCGAAAAGTGGTTTTTCAACACGAACACAAGTGCGAAAAGTGGTTTTTCAACACTAACACAAGTGCGAAAAGTGGTTTTTCCACACTAACACAAGTGCGAAAAGTGGTTTTTCAACACTATCACAAGTGCAAAAAGTGTTTTTTCCACACTAATACAAGTGCAAAAGTGGTTTCCTGCACCAACACAAGTGCGAAAAGTGGTTTTTCAACACTATCACAAGTGCAAAAGTGTTTTTGTCCACACTAATACAAGTGCAAAAGTGGTTTCCTGCACCAACACAAGTGCGAAAAATGGATTTTCAACACGAACACAAGTGCGAAAAGTGGTTTTTCAACACTAACACAAGTGCGAAAAGTGGTTTTTCCACACTAATACAAGTGCAAAAGTGGTTTCCTGCACCAACACAAGTGCGAAAAGTGGTTTTTCAACACTAACACAAGTGCAAAAAGTGGTTTTTCAACACTATCACAAGTGCAAAAAGTGTTTTTTCCACACTAATACAAGTGCAAAAGTGGTTTCCTGCACCAACACAAGTGCGAAAAGTGGTTTTTCAACACTAACACAAGTGCGAAAAGTGGTTTTTCAACACTATCACAAGTGCAAAAAGTGTTTTTTCCACACTAATACAAGTGCAAAAGTGGTTTTTCAACACTAACACAAGTGCGAAAAGTGGTTTTTCAACACTAACACAAGTGCGAAGTGTTTTTTCCACACTAATACAAGTGCAAAAGTGGTTTCCTGCACCAACACAAGTGCGAAAAGTGGTTTTTCAACACTAACACAACTGCGAAAAGTGGTTTTTCAACACTAACACAAGTGCGAAAAGTGGTTTTTCAACACTAACACAAGTGTGAAAAGTTGTTTTTCCACACTAATACAAGTGCAAAAGTGGTTTCCTGCACCAACACAAGTGCAAAAAGTGGTTTTTCAACACTAACACAAGTGCGAAAAGTGGTTTTTCAACACTATCACAAGTGCAAAAAGTGTTTTTTCCACACTAATACAAGTGCAAAAGTGGTTTCCTGCACCAACACAAGTGCGAAAAGTGGTTTTTCAACACTAAAATAAGTGCGAAAAGTGGTTTGTCAACACTAACACAAGTGCGAAAAGTGGTTTTTCAACACTATCACAAGTGCAAAAAGTGGTTTTTCAACACTAACACAAGTGCGAAAAGTGGTTTTTCAACACTAACACAAGTGCGAAAAGTGGTTTTTCCACACTAATACAAGTGCAAAAGTGGTTTCCTGCACCAACACAAGTGCGAAAAGTGGTTTTTCAACACTAACAGAAGTGCTAAAAGTGGTTTTTCAACACTAACACAAGTGCAAAAAGTGTTTTTTCCACACTAATACAAGTGCAAAAGTGGTTTCCTGCACCAACACAAGTGCGAAAAGTGGTTTTTCAACACTAACACAAGTGCGAAATGTGGTTTTTCAACACTAACACAAGTGCGAAAAGTGGTTTTTAAACACTAACCCAAGTGCGAAAAGTGGTTTTTAAACACTAACACAAGTGCGAAAAGTGGTTTTTCAACACTAACACAAGTGCGAAAAGTGGTTTTTCAACACTATCACAAGTGCAAAAAGTGTTTTTTCCACACTAATACAAGTGCAAAAGTGGTTTCCTGCACCAACACGTGCGAAAAGTGGTTTTTCAACACTAACACAAGTGCGAAAAGTGGTTTTTCAACACTAACACAAGTGCGAAAAGTGGTTTTTCAACACTATCACAAGTGCAAAAAGTGTTTTTTCCACACTAATACAAGTGCAAAAGTGGTTTCCTGCACCAACACAAGTGCGAAAAGTGGTTTTTCAACACTAACACAAGTGCGAAAAGTGGTTTTTCAACACTAACACAAGTGCGAAAAGTGGTTTTTCCACACTAATACAAGTGCGAAAAGTGGTTTCCTGCACCAACACAAGTGCGAAAAGTGGTTTTTCCACACTAATACAAGTGCGAAAAGTGGTTTCCTGCACCAACACAAGTGCGAAAAGTGGTTTTTCAACACTAACACAAGTGCGAAAAGTGTTTTTTCCACACTAATACAAGTGCGAAAAGTGGTTTCCTGCACCAACACAAGTGCGAAAAGAGGTTTTTCCACACTAATACAAGTGCAAAAGTGGTTTCCTGCACCAACACAAGTGCGAAAAGTGGTTTTTCCACACTAATACAAGTGCGAAAAGTGTTTTTTACACACTAATACAAGTGCAAAAGTGGTTTCCTGCACCAACACAAGTGCGAAAAGTGGTTTTTCAACACTAACACAAGTGCGAAAAGTGGTTTTTCAACACTAACACAAGTGCGAAAAGTGGTTTTTCAACACTATCACAAGTGCAAAAAGTGTTTTTTCCACACTAATACAGGTGAAAAAGTGGTTTTTCAACACTAACACAAGTGCGAAAAGTGGTTTTTCAACACTAACACAAGTGTGAAAAGTGTTTTTTCCACACTAATACAAGTGCAAAAGTTGTTTCCTGCACCAACACAAGTGCGAAAAGTGGTTTTTCAACACTAACACAAGTGCGAAAAGTGGTTTTTCAACACTAACACAAGTGCGAAAAGTGGTTTTTAAACACTAACACAAGTGCGAAAAGTGGTTTTTCAACACTAACACAAGTGCGAAAAGTGGTTTTTCCACACTAATACAAGTGCAAAAGTGGTTTCCTGCACCAACACAAGTGCGAAAAGTGGTTTTTCAACACTAACACAGGTGCGAAAAGTGGTTTTTCAACACTATCACAAGTGCAAAAAGTGTTTTTTCCACACTAATACAAGTGCAAAAGTGGTTTCCTGCACCAACACAAGTGCGAAAAGTGGTTTTTCAACACTAACACAAGTGCGAAAAGTGGTTTTTCAACACTATCACAAGTGCGAAAAGTGGTTTTTCAACACTAACACAAGTGCGAAAAGTGGTTTTTCAACACTAACACAAGTGCGAAAAGTGGTTTTTCCACACTAACACAAGTGCGAAAAGTGGTTTTTCAACACTATCACAAGTGCAAAAAGTGTTTTTTCCACACTAATACAAGTGCAAAAGTGGATTCCTGCACCAACACAAGTGCGAAAAGTGGTTTTTCAACACTATCACAAGTGCAAAAGTGTTTTTGTCCACACTAATACAAGTGCAAAAGTGGTTTCCTGCACCAACACAAGTGCGAAAAATGGATTTTCAACACGAACACAAGTGCGAAAAGTGGTTTTTCAACACTAACACAAGTGCGAAAAGTGGTTTTTCCACACTAATACAAGTGCAAAAGTGGTTTCCTGCACCAACACAAGTGCGAAAAGTGGTTTTTCAACACTAACACAAGTGCAAAAAGTGGTTTTTCAACACTATCACAAGTGCAAAAAGTGTTTTTTCCACACTAATACAAGTGCAAAAGTGGTTTCCTGCACCAACACAAGTGCGAAAAGTGGTTTTTCAACACTAACACAAGTGCGAAAAGTGGTTTTTCAACACTATCACAAGTGCAAAAAGTGTTTTTTCCACACTAATACAAGTGCAAAAGTGGTTTTTCAACACTAACACAAGTGCGAAAAGTGGTTTTTCAACACTAACACAAGTGCGAAGTGTTTTTTCCACACTAATACAAGTGCAAAAGTGGTTTCCTGCACCAACACAAGTGCGAAAAGTGGTTTTTCAACACTAACACAACTGCGAAAAGTGGTTTTTCAACACTAACACAAGTGCGAAAAGTGGTTTTTCAACACTAACACAAGTGCGAAAAGTTGTTTTTCCACACTAATACAAGTGCAAAAGTGGTTTCCTGCACCAACACAAGTGCAAAAAGTGGTTTTTCAACACTAACACAAGTGCGAAAAGTGGTTTTTCAACACTATCACAAGTGCAAAAAGTGTTTTTTCCACACTAATACAAGTGCAAAAGTGGTTTCCTGCACCAACACAAGTGCGAAAAGTGGTTTTTCAACACTAAAATAAGTGCGAAAAGTGGTTTTTCAACACTAACACAAGTGCGAAAAGTGGTTTTTCAACACTATCACAAGTGCGAAAAGTGGTTTTTTCCACACTAATACAAGTGCAAAAGTGGTTTCCTGCACCAACACAAGTGCGAAAAGTGGTTTTTCAACACTAACACAAGTGCGAAAAGTGGTTTTTCAACACTAACACAAGTGCGAAAAGTGTTTTTTCCACACTAATACAAGTGCGAAAAGTGGTTTCCTGCACCAACACAAGTGCGAAAAGAGGTTTTTCCACACTAATACAAGTGCAAAAGTGGTTTCCTGCACCAACACAAGTGCGAAAAGTGGTTTTTCCACACTAATACAAGTGCGAAAAGTGTTTTTTCCACACTAATACAAGTGCAAAAGTGGTTTCCTGCACCAACACAAGTGCGAAAAGTGGTTTTTCAACACTAACACAAGTGCGAAAAGTGGTTTTTCAACACTAACACAAGTGCGAAAAGTGGTTTTTCAACACTATCACAAGTGCAAAAAGTGTTTTTTCCACACTAATACAGGTGAAAAAGTGGTTTTTCAACACTAACACAAGTGCGAAAAGTGGTTTTTCAACACTAACACAAGTGCGAAAAGTGGTTTTTCAACACTAACACAAGTGCGAAAAGTGGTTTTTAAACACTAACACAAGTGCGAAAAGTGGTTTTTCAACACTAACACAAGTGCGAAAAGTGGTTTTTCCACACTAATACAAGTGCAAAAGTGGTTTCCTGCACCAACACAAGTGCGAAAAGTGGTTTTTCAACAATAACACAGGTGCGAAAAGTGGTTTTTCAACACTATCACAAGTGCAAAAAGTGTTTTTTCCACACTAATACAAGTGCAAAAGTGGTTTCCTGCACCAACACAAGTGCGAAAAGTGGTTTTTCAACACTAACACAAGTGCGAAAAGTGGTTTTTCAACACTATCACAAGTGCAAAAAGTGGTTTTTCAACACTAACACAAGTGCGAAAAGTGGTTTTTCAACACTAACACAAGTGCGAAAAGTGGTTTTTCCACACTAACACAAGTGCGAAAAGTGGTTTTTCAACACTATCACAAGTGCAAAAAGTGTTTTTCCACACTAATACAAGTGCAAAAGTGGATTCCTGCACCAACACAAGTGCGAAAAGTGGTTTTTCAACACTATCACAAGTGCAAAAGTGTTTTTGTCCACACTAATACAAGTGCAAAAGTGGTTTCCTGCACCAACACAAGTGCGAAAAATGGATTTTCAACAAGAACACAAGTGCGAAAAGTGGTTTTTCAGCACTAACACAAGTGCGAAAAGTGGTTTTTTCCACACTAATACAAGTGCAAAAGTGGTTTCCTGCAACAACACAAGTGCGAAAAGTGGTTTTTCAACACTAACACAAGTGCAAAAAGTGGTTTTTCAACACTATCACAAGTGCAAAAAGTGTTTTTTCCACACTAATACAAGTGCAAAAGTGGTTTCCTGCACCAACACAAGTGCGAAAAGTGGTTTTTCAACACTAACACAAGTGCGAAAAGTGGTTTTTCAACACTATCACAAGTGCAAAAAGTGTTTTTTCCACACTAATACAAGTGCAAAAGTGGTTTTTCAACACTAACACAAGTGCGAAAAGTGGTTTTTCAACACTAACACAAGTGCGAAGTGTTTTTTCCACACTAATACAAGTGCAAAAGTGGTTTCCTGCACCAACACAAGTGCGAAAAGTGGTTTTTCAACACTAACACAACTGCGAAAAGTGGTTTTTCAACACTAACACAAGTGCGAAAAGTGGTTTTTCAACACTAACACAAGTGCGAAAAGTTGTTTTTCCACACTAATACAAGTGCAAAAGTGGTTTCCTGCACCAACACAAGTGCAAAAAGTGGTTTTTCAACACTAACACAAGTGCGAAAAGTGGTTTTTCAACACTATCACAAGTGCAAAAAGTGTTTTTTCCACACTAATACAAGTGCAAAAGTGGTTTCCTGCACCAACACAAGTGCGAAAAGTGGTTTTTCAACACTAAAATAAGTGCGAAAAGTGGTTTTTCAACACTAACACAAGTGCGAAAAGTGGTTTTTCAACACTATCACAAGTGCGAAAAGTGGTTTTTTCCACACTAATACAAGTGCAAAAGTGGTTTCCTGCACCAACACAAGTGCGAAAAGTGGTTTTTCAACACTAACACAAGTGCGAAAAGTGGTTTTTCAACACTAACACAAGTGCGAAAAGTGTTTTTTCCACACTAATACAAGTGCGAAAAGTGGTTTCCTGCACCAACACAAGTGCGAAAAGAGGTTTTTCCACACTAATACAAGTGCAAAAGTGGTTTCCTGCACCAACACAAGTGCGAAAAGTGGTTTTTCCACACTAATACAAGTGCGAAAAGTGTTTTTTCCACACTAATACATGTGCAAAAGTGGTTTCCTGCACCAACACAAGTGCGAAAAGTGGTTTTTCAACACTAACACAAGTGCGAAAAGTGTTTTTTCCACACTAATACAAGTGCAAAAGTTGTTTCCTGCACCAACACAAGTGCGAAAAGTGGTTTTTCAACACTAACACAAGTGCGAAAAGTGGTTTTTCAACACTAACACAAGTGCGAAAAGTGGTTTTTAAACACTAACACAAGTGCGAAAAGTGGTTTTTCAACACTAACACAAGTGCGAAAAGTGGTTTTTCCACACTAATACAAGTGCAAAAGTGGTTTCCTGCACCAACACAATTGCGAAAAGTGGTTTTTCAACACTAACACAGGTGAGTAGTGTAATAATGTTGCTTCTGGGACACCTCCGTTTAACATGGGAAATCCCTATCTAATGTCATTTACCCCCTTGTCTTTTTCAAAAATCATAAACACCTCTATTTCTCCCACCCTCATCTTTATGAACCTTTTGTCTGTAGTACCTATCCTTAATGTTGTTCATTAGACCACTCAAACACTACAAATATTTGTTTTCTCTTATAGACCTATCATCCTTCTTCTACATATCATCTGGCAGATTAATCTTTGACCCACTCAAACATTGACCCATTCACTTCCATATTAATTCTTTCCCTCCCTCATTGCCCCTAAAGACCTCTATTTCTCTCACCCTGTTCTTTACGAACCTTCTAACCTTTTGACATGTTATCCTTATTCATTAGACCACTTAAACACCTGTGATCCTTCTGACCTTATGAACCTTTTAACCTTTTACTCTTAATATCAGCTGGTGAATATAACCCACTCAAATATCGACCCTACAAATATTTGTTTATGTGTGGGAAATAATTTAATTCTCCTACAACTCTCTTCACCATCTAATATATTAACAAAAAATATGTTTGAGTTTGGTTCTTTATTAAGATATTTTAACTGAGCTAAGATAAAATGGTAAACCTCCCTCAATGTTCTTGTTTGAGCGCCCCCAGTGCCACACACTTTTTGGTAGGCTCTGCCCACCTTT
The DNA here is from genome assembly GCF_964187855.1 of Myxine glutinosa. Taxonomy (NCBI): domain Eukaryota; kingdom Metazoa; phylum Chordata; class Myxini; order Myxiniformes; family Myxinidae; genus Myxine; species Myxine glutinosa. The sequence continues at coordinate 44,759 of NW_027617899.1, read as the reverse complement.
TGTTAAGCTCCGTCCACTTTTTGGAAAAACCCCGCCCACTTTTTGGTAAGCCACGCCCACCTTTTACTAAGCCCCGCCCACTTTTTGTTAAGCCCCGCCCACTTTTTGCTATGTCCCGCCCACTTTTGCTAAGTCCCACCCACTTTATAAACTCTTCAGCATTGTATCATTTCCAGGTAATACATAACATCATTTTCAGGGAATTTCCATCACATCATTTCCAGTTAAGACACGCCCAGGGAATTTCCACAGGAAATGACACACACCCAGCCCTTCTTATAAAAGGCACCGACCACACAGGCTTTTTCAAACACGCTTTCTGCTTCACTTGAGAATGGACTCCTATGCCGAAATGGAATGGGATAACTTTGCTATTCCTTGGAGTCCTACTACCTGTGTAGAACTCAACCTTCAGATTGATGAACTGGACTCGAACCTCTTATCAATGGAGGTAAGTTTGTTTATTTATTTATTTATTTATTTAATTTTTTTTTTTTTTTTTTTTTTTTTAGATGAGACTCATGTAAGAGTTAACAAAGTTTATTTTAATATTCATAGAGCTTGATTTATACAAATAAAAATATTGTATTAAATTAATACATTGTTATTTTCTTTCACAGGAAATTGTATCTGAGATACGAAATGAAAATTCTGCTTTTAACACAACTTGGGATGAAGTTATTTTTTTGTTTGAAGACATTTTGAACAACCAAGACCCCCAGAACGAGTTCTACCTTGATGACCCAGCCAAAGAGTTATACCTTGGAGATCCACAAAATCCTGAAAAAGAGTTTTACCATGATGATACTTGTTGTGAGTTATCAAAACAAAACCCACTGAACAAGTTCTACCTTGATGAGCCAGAATACAAGTCATACATTGGAGACCCACAAATTTCTGAAAATTGGGAAAGGGGAGTTCTCCCTGATGGTCCGCAGTTATACTATGTGAGACACATCATAGAAACCCTAAAAAATTGTGAAATGGGAATTCTCCCTGATGGTCCGCAGTTATACTATGTGAGACACATCATAGAAACCCTAAAAAATTGGGCAAGGAGAGTTCTCCCTGATGGTCCGCAGTTATACTATGTGAGACACATCATAGAAACCCTAAAAAATTGGGAAACGGGAATTCTCCCTGATGGTCCGCAGTTATACTATGTGAGACACATCATAGAAACCCTAAAAAATTGGGCAAGGAGAGTTCTCCCTGATGGTCCGCAGTTATACTATGTGAGACACATCATAGAAACCCTAAAAAATTGGGAAAGGGAAGTTTTCCCTGATGGTCCGCAGTTATACTATGTGAGACTTATCACGGAAACCCCAAATATTTCTGAAAATTGTGGTTCTACCTTGGGGACTTGGAAAGATGGTTATATTTTTGGAGACTCGGAATGGGGGTTTTGTTTTGATGACTCGGAATGTGATACCTATCTTGGAGGCTCAACAGGAATGTGGTTATACCTTGGGAACTTGGAAAGTTGGTTTTATTTTGGAGACTCTACCTGTGGGGTCCATCTTGGAGACTCTTTGGATTCTAAAGCAATGAACAATGTTCTTTGTTTAATGACGCTTGATTTAAGCAATATCAAGAAAGTTCGAGGAAGAAAATGCTGGAAAATTCTTTCTTCCCATTTCTACTTCTTCAAACTTGAAAGCCTTGAAAGACAGAATTGGAAGAAGAGGAAAAAAAAAAAATGAAATACATATTTTTAAAAAAGAAGAAAAAAAAGATTATGTTAGGGTTTGGGTGGGATTTTGAATGTGAGGGTTAGGGATGGGGTTGGGTTAGGGATGGGGTTGGGTTAGGGTTGGGATTTTGAATGTGAGGGTTAGGGTTGGGGTTGGGTTAGGGATGGGGTTGGGTTCGGGTTGGGATTTTGAATGTGAGGGTTGGGGTTGGGTTAGGGATGGGATTGGGTTAGGGTTGGGATTTTGAATGTGAGGGTTAGGGATGGGTTGGGGTTGGGTTAGGGATGGGGTTGGGTTAGGGTTGGGATTTTGAATGTGAGGGTTAGGGATGGGGTTGGGTTAGGGATGGGGTTGGGTTAGGGATGGGGTTGGGTTAGGGATGGGGTTGGGTTAGGGATTGGGTTGGGTTAGGGATGGGGTTGGGTTGGGAATGGGTTGGGTTAGGGATGGGGTTGGGTTAGGGATGGGTTTGGGTTAGGGATGGGTTTGGGTTAGGGATGGGGTTGGGTTAGGGTTTGTATATTATTATGACTCACTCACACATACACAAAAGTTAAGCCCCAACTGGAAAGTTGAGGGATTCTGTGTTTGGGGTTCACAGATTTAAAAACGTATCCCCATTATACACACACAAAAGTTAAGCCCCAACTGAAAAGTTGTGGGATTCTGTGTTTGGGGTTCACAGATTTAAAAACGTATCCCCATTATACACACACAAAAGTTAAGCCCCAACTAAAAAGTTGTGGGATTCTGTGTTTGGGGTTCACAGATTTAAAAACGTATCCCCATTACATTTTATTTATTTATTTATTATTTTCAAGGGTATTATCTGCTTACTTGTGTTTTTTGTAATTCTTGCGAGTAAAATGAACCCAAGATTTCTTCTCCATTTAAATCATATAATTTGTAGGTCCAAGGGACTGTATCCATTACATCAATGATTTTAAATAATTCACGAGTCCATTTTTGTGTATAACCTTTCTCAAAATGACTTTTCCATTTGTATATTCTTACAATATCACCAACTTTAAACTTGGGCTTTCTCAAATTAATCTCCTTTTCATATTCTAATTTTGTAAATGTTTCTGATGGTTTTGATTTTGTTGATGAATGAACTGTATTATTGTAATTATCTACAATATCCTGAATTAAATACACCCATTTTTGAGAACCGAGTTGTGTGAATTTTTTATATAATTTCTCTTTTAAAGTACGATTAAAACGCTCAATAACAACTGCCTTTCCTTCATTAAAGGTGCTGTATAATTTAATACCCTTCCCCTTAAGAAATTTCATGAATATTTTGTTATAGAACTCTGTTCCCTCATCAGTCCATAACTTCTTTGGTTTCCTTTTATCCCGATCAAATATTAGCTTAAAGGCTAACATTGAAGTATCACCCCTTTTATTTTTTAAAGGGACAACCCAGGCAAATCTACTCCTCAAATCAATAACGGTTAAAGCATACCTGTATCCCCTGTCATTATTCAATTCAATTAAATCAGCGGACCATATGTGGTCGGTGTATTTAGAATAAACCTTCCTTCTTTTAAACTTTGTGATTATAGGTTTGTGTAATTCTTCAGCCAAAAGCTCCTCAGTCTTGATGACATCATTAGAGCCTAATAGTTTTTTGAGGAATAACCAAGACCAAGTTTCAATTTAGCATTTATCAAATTTCTCACAATAAACCTATCAACTTTCTCTCTCAACGTTGGATTTTGTATCAAAGACAAATTATACAACATTTCGCTGTCGGCTTTATGTTTTTCAGTCAACGTAGTGGTTTTCCCATAAGCAATATCATGCTTCATACACACTTCGTCAACCCTATTTGTAGGTTTAGACCAAGGTTTAGGATTGTCAGCCTCATCTAATCTTTTATCCAAGTTTGTTCCTGGACCACAGAAAGAATACCCTGGAAGGTGTAATTCCCCTGGAATTCCAGTTGTTGTAAATTTACTTCCTGACAGAAACTTTTGTATGTCTCCTCCTCTTTTAGGAGAGATGAATTGGCACTTTTTAGAGCCACATACTTGACATATTCCTTTTTGATAAACTCTATTATTTTTAGCTTTAACATAAGAGATATTTTTAGATTTAGTTTTCTTTTTACATTTGAGACAATAACTCATATTTATTTATCAGAAAAATTCCGACAGAGTATCAAAACCTTTTTGGTTTTCAACATATACATTTCAATCTTTATTTTTAAAACATAAAGAATCCTAAGGAATGCCTTCACTCTCTCCTCCATTTATTTACAAATAAAAACTAACTAAAGTCAATGACACCAACATCATCAATCACATAATCTTTTCCTTCTTCTTCTTCTTCTTCTTCACCACTTTCTCGTTTAAATCTCCTCCCTGAAATTGAAGACATTAACGTTGTTATTTTTGAAACCATTATCTTCATAAGAGTTGTTAATTCTTTAATTTCCTCTTCGGTGCGTTGAGATTGATTTATTTGCTGTAATACACTCAATCTTTTACGAATCTCACTGATTTCCATCTTTTTATATTTTTCCTCCCTCTCTCTTTGCTCCCTTTCCTCCCTCTCCTCCTTCTCCTTTTTCTCCCTCTCCTCCTTCTTCTTTTTCTCTCTTTCCTCCTTCTCCCTTTTCTCTCCTTCCTCCTTCTCCTTTTTCTCCCTCTCCTCCTCCTTTTTCTCCCTCTCCTCCTTCTCCTCCCTCTCCCTTTCCTCCTTCTCCTTTTTCTCTCTTTCCTCCTTCTCTTCTTCAACTCCTTCCTCATCCCTTGCTACCCTTGAGTTTGAACCCCAAAGAATATTATACATATACTCATCTGGATTTTGAGATATTCTTGTATCTATAATTATTTTTCTCATAATAGGATACCAATAAGATTTGTTGACGATTTCTAAAAGAGTTTTATATTTCATAACTTTGAGAAGTTCATTTTTATTTAATATTTTAAACAAGTCTCTATTTGTGGGTTTAACAATATCAGTATAAGGCCAGTTTTTAATGACAAAATTCCCATGTATATGCTCCAAATCATAAGGTATGTAATACCGAGCACCCTTTTCTTGTAGGTATCCTTGAATACAAAAATTATAATTCTCTTGTAGTCTTCTTCCTGCCATTTATGTATCAGAAATATATGTGAGATTAATATTATGACAGGTAATACCACCCCATCTTCCCACTACCAAATCGGTTTGTATTCCTCGGCTTTCTATCCTTATCTCATTACCTTCCTTCTTTGTCATGCGAACCATCGCTATACTATCATATATTTTTCTTTTCTTAAAATCACGTATTTGTTGTTTACTAATTGTACTTCCACATAAATCCTTATCCTCACCAAGTGGATAATATTCTTCTTTACGAGACTGATTTAAATCATGTAGGTCTTCTATGTTTATTGAAAAAGACCAATTATACCCTAAATCAGGCATATCATACCCCCATTTATTAATTCGCATATTAACTAAATGTCCTTCTTTATAAAATTCAATTGTAAGCAGGTAGTTAAATTCAATGAGGAAAGGTGTATGGTCAGTATAACCAGGTGTTGTGGTTGTAAATTTTACTTGTTTCACAAAACGTGCTGTTTTCTTTAAAAATATATATTGTGATAAATCACTTAATCTAATTAAGTCATTCGCATCTGTAGGGTTTGGATAATTGATTAATTTATAAGTATTCTTCATATTAATATTTTTACTTACACTATATTTTTGTCGTTCAGCCTGTGCCTTTGTATAATAATTTGATAAATCAATATCCTGAGAGGATTTTCCAAAGATAGAACCATCTTTTCCAACATAAGTCATTTATATTAGATTAAAAATGATATCATAAAAATTTTCATTATTGTTGAGTTGAAATAATACATATAAACATAATTGACCACAACATTTAGAATTAATTTCTTGAACTTGAAATGTTTGATAAACACCATTCTGTAAGAATTGTATTACTTCAACAGGTGGTGGCATACCATAACTATCAAAATAATATTTATCCTGACTATTATGAATACAAACCCAATGAGAACCATTCTGTGTGTCTAAATTCATAATAATATTCTTTGTATTCTTATTTATATGTATTAATTCATCTCTCATACAAATAACCACATTATCAATTTTTAGTGTTTTACAATACTTAGCTAGTTCTATATTTGACGTTGTATTCTTTCCAAATTGTTTAAACCATTTATCCATTTATTTATGAGAAAGATACAATCCATTACCCCGTTTAGTTAGTTTAACACCCGCTTGAGCGATAGAGGAAAGCATATCTCCAACCAACAATCTAGCTTTATCAGGTAGACTTTCAAGTTTTTGAGCAAAATCTACAATTACACCACTTCCACTAATTTGTTTCTCCAACTCCTTGTTATGTCTTTCCAATTCTTTTTGAGCTTTTAGTTGTGCCTTCCTTTCGTTAGCAGTTTTTACCGCTGCTGAAATACCACCAGTCAATGCTCCCGCCGCACTTAAACCAGCAAATAAAGGAATTAGAAACGGGAGAAATCCTCCTCTTGACTCGTCTATTGAATATTTCTTTAACATAGGTTTCGTCATTTTAATTTTAAGTGATCCAACATCATTTAGTGTTTTTACTTGTGTGTGTGTGAGTAAAACATCAATTCTTACAGCTCCTTTTCTTTGAATTGTATTAACATTAATAATACAAGGCTTTTGATTTTGAATACAAGATGTTAATTTATTAAGATTGATTTGATTAACATATACCCCAACCATTTATTTATGAGAAAAAACCTATGTGATATTAATCATAACACCATTATCTGTATTAATCTGTAATTCTGTTTCCTCCAAAAGCAAACAATATGCATTAACCTCTTCACTCTCCCCTCTTTCAATGTATAGAGAAGTATCCACTCGATTAGACTTTATAGTTTCCTTTTGAGAACTCAGGTCAATTGCGTAGATTGTATAAAGTTTTTGAAACGCAACCATATCCAAAATAGGATCATTATTACCATTACTTTCACACACCTTTTGGTAGGACTTGTAGGCTTCCGCATAATCATTTTTTTCCCAATCAATTTCCAATCTATCTCGCGGATAAAATGTGCCATCAAGAGAAACCCGAAGTTGTTTCACCTTAGCATTATCACTCAGCGCATTATTCTTATTAGTACCGTCCTCTCCATCTGGTTTTTTAAAAATGAGCCAGAGGTATCGTGGCTTTCCTTGAAGAACACCCAAATTCCAAGTGTAGGTAGTGTGTTCCAGTTTAACGTGTTGACATCTTCTTTTAAGGTATGATACATTTAGCGGTTTCTTTGAGTTAAGTCTTCTATTTAACATCTCTTCCGTTTTAAGATTAGGAGTATATTCACTGATATACCAACACAAATCATTAATAACAAATTTATTGTTGTCTCCAAAAGCATTTTCATCCCCAAAAAGCAACCTATTTACATTATCATTCCTTTGTAGTTGAAATCTAATTTTAAGACCATACAAAACTTTATCATAATCGCAAAATCCAAATATAACTTTAAGAGGTACTGCTACGGTAAAACTATTCACTGCTTTTGTTTCATCATTATACATTGACTTCCTTTGACTATAACCAGGGTCTGCGTTTGTACCCGTTGACATATCAGGAATAAAACCTTCAACAGCTCCCTTACCCATTCTATCACTAAACGAATATAGTGTAAATTTCATCATTTCAGATGTAGCAGAGACATAATCAACCGCTTCAACCTCTTGTGTTCCAATATACAGGCGGACACTGTCAAACATTTTCCAGAAGAAATCATTTACGAGTGTAGCATTAGTATTATTCGCAGCCTTAGTGAATTTAAATTTACACAGCAAGAAACTATCAGCTATATTCAAGTAAGTTTGTTGATTATTTATTTCAAAACTTTTTGTTCCGTTTGAATTCCAGTCTGTTCCTGTTATAGCATTTACCTTAAAATAGTCTTCCTTTTTAGTGGAGTTTGAAATGATAATCGTATCATCCAAATCATAGATACTATCAATCGCTTCCATACTTGTATTTATATAGCATTAAAATTGTTGAAACCCTGACCCAAGTATTTTAATGATTTTTTGTCGTTCTTGTGAAGATAGTTGAGTTTTACCTTTTTTTATTTATTTGATTGCTTGTAATTTATGAGACTCCTTTTGAGCATCTTTTATACTCTTTATAGCACCCGCAACGGAGCCCACGGCAGAAGCAGTTGAATCAATTAGGTCTTTATGTTTAAGGATGGTTGAACCAATACCCATTAGAGTATCAATTATCCCATCTCCTTTATTTCGAAATTGATGACCTACACCTCGTTGTCTCTTAGGTTTATAGTATCCTCTACCCACATACCTTGTATAGTCTGGTGAAAGGAACATGCCCTCCCCTGTAATTATTTTATATTTTCCCAACTCGTGTTTTCTCACAATAACCATTATTTATTTATTGAAAAACTTCACGTAGGTGAATTCTGATGGATATAATTTCATCATTAAAGGATATCATACGATTATCTTGGTCGGTTATCCTAAAACTTACTCTGTATATGGTTTTTCCTGACACAGGTAAATAGACAAGATTTTTTGGTTCCATATTAAATTTATAACCAATCGGGGTTGAGTATGCACTGAATGAAAATATTGTATTTGTTCTTATTCCATCGTTATAAGCACCATCAATCAAATCACAATGAATTAATACTGAATTTATACCGGAGGATATTTGGATAACATTATCACTGTAAAACGTCCCGTTATTTTCAATCTTTTTTGAAGAGAAACCCAATAGCTCTCTAAACGAATTTTCAATCGTGAAATCAACTTTATAATTATTTTTAAGTTTAATAGTTGATTTTGAAGTGTGTTTTTGAATATCTATTACAATATTTTTTGGTTCATCACCTTTTTCTTTCATAAGGCGAGAGACTTCTGAAGATATTTGAGAAATCTCGTAAGCTCCAGGTGAAACGGTTATAGTTTTATATCCACTTCCTGGATTATAACTAAACTTGTTGTTTTTCTCTGTGATATTAAAAAGGGTATTGTAAGTTTCCATTGACAACAAAGATGCCTCATATGAGGTAAGGGGGTCAAGTTGTAGTGGGTAAGGGAATGAAGCTGTGTAATCGCTCGTTGTGAAATTAAAACTAAGAATTGTGCTTCTCATCTTATTTAATATCTAATAAAATATCTTTGTATTGACATTTATTAATTATTTTCATGTTCATCAACTGATCTAAAATGGCTGAGGATTCATTAAAACAATTGTTGTTTCCAGCCTTCTTACTACCTAACAACAATAATAGCCTATTAACTAATTGTGATGGGTCATTTGGAAGAAAACTAACACCCGAACCAAGCTTACTTAAAGCATCAATAATATGTTTCTCCTTCTCATTCTTCTTACTTTTACCAGCAACAGAAACTCCATAATCAAGTGCATTTAGCAACTCAATATATACCCTATCTTCCTCTCTTTCCATATCAAGTGGTTCCTCAAAATATTTTGAACCGCTGAATCCGGGGTTTGTTAGAAGAAACATTAATCTTGGAGTTAATTTAACATTTGGTTGAGTAGAACTCAAGAACATCAATTCATCATTAAATATCAATACCTTTTCTTCCACAAGATGAAACACTGCTGGTTCTTCTGTAGGAATGAGACCTGCTCTGGTTTTTGAACCCGCCGAATATTCATTGTTTTGAAGAGCTTCCACAACATAATTAGGGGGTTGATTTACCTCCTCAAGTTTCCGAAATAATCCCTCGTCATCATATTCTAATTCACCAAGTTCTTGTTTTGTTATCTGACTAAAATCTTTGAGCATTTGAAGTTTTTTCGGAGTAAATTCTACCGTGGGAACTGTAGGTGAGTGTTGAGTTTTCAAAAGTGGTTTAAAGAATTTCTCTTGTTTTCTTTCAAAGGCTTCTTCACCAGTTAGTTTCTGTCTCCGTTTCTTCTTTATCTCTTCCTGTTGTTTAACAACTTTTGAAACTAATTGTTGATGTTCCTTAAACTTTCTTTCTCTTTCTTCAGTATTCATTTTCTGTATTTATTTATTGAAAAATATCATTTAGTATCTCATCTTGTTTCACAACAATATATTTATATTTTCCAATCGTGTGTTTCATATAATTTTCAAATTCTTTTTTACTACATAACGTAGAGCAATTATCTCTCCAAAAATTATTTACATCTATTGAATTTAACTTAAATAAAATAAAAGTATTGGCATTGTTTCTTATTGAGCGTCGAGGGAGTTGAAAATATGATTGACTAAGATATATACAATTACAAGAAGAATGTCTCCCTCTTGTATAGTAGCTATCCATTACTGTTTGGTTTCTCTCATTAACACAATCATCAAAGATGACGAGGTTCTTTTTTGATTTATCTAAATCTTGAGGTGAAGGTATATCATCCGTATTATCACTGAGAATACAAGTTATGGGTTTCGATTTTGATTTCTGTGTATCACAAAATAATTGTATTATATCTTCAATATTATAATCATTCAGTTTGTTTTGAAGTTTAAATAAACCGATAATGTCTTCCTTTTTAAGACCTGCATTAAAACCCTGTGAGAGTAGTTGATACTCGGGTTGAAAACTTGACTTTGTAAAAATTATTAAATTATCATAATCTAAAAAATTAGGACCAAGGAGCATCTTTAAAAGTAAACAGGTTTTCCCACATCCGCTTGAACCAACTATTAGACATCTCAATGAATTTGGAATGTTTTTATGGTTATTAAATTTTATCTTATTTTCCCAAACGGGTAAAAAATCATTCATTTATATATTTGGAAAACAAGTCATCCAACTTTTTTTGAGCTATTTTAGAAACTCTATATTTTATCCTGAGTTCTGGTTTAATTTCAAAATAATTCATTATTTTATTTATGTAGTATCTTGTATTAACATTTCCATTAAAATTATTTTGAATAATAAATATCATTAAACCCTTATACATTTCCTCAATACAAAGAGTCTCTTTCCTTGTAAGAAATGGTGTATTATCACCATAATGCTTAACATTCATCTCTCTTATTAATCTTGTAAAGTAATTCATTTTTGGTTCTAATTTAAAAGAGTTATATGTTTTTTTATATTTCTTATTATCATTAATTAGAATATAATCACAGAATAAACATTGTTTATATGAATCCTCATCATTAAGCCCCACTCTATCACAAGCCGGACAATTCTCTAATTTATCATATGGAGAGTCTGGAAATTCTAAATATCCTTCAGAACTTATCATATTTATGTGGTAAATTTTTACTTAAACTAAACGCAAGTTTATTCATTAATAAATACAATGTTTCAAAGCACAAAAGACAAATTTCAATCAATCTCTACTTCGGTGGAAGATATAGAAAAATATGTCAAAGATGTTAAATTGAACAAAGATAAATATGGAAATTTTTGGGTAAAACCAGTTATGGAAAATAACATGAGCCCCTCTATTTCATTTAAAGGAAGAGCTCTAACTATACCTGGAAAGACATCCATTAAAGTAAATCTAACAAAAGTTTCTCCTCTACTCCTGGCAATTTATTCAAAGCTTGAAAAAGTGATTGACCACGATACTTTGAAAAAGAATGATAAGACCATTAATAATTCTAGAGGAGACATTTGTATTTTCTTTAATAATCCAAAGGGTGTAGATCTAAGTAAAATGAATGATGTTAATATTTCTGGTGAAATGTCATTTCGTTCTATGATAGTTAGAGATTATTTAAAGATAACTTTTGATATAAAAATTGTAGAGATTGAATCTGTTAATGAAAGAAAGTATATAGATATTGATGGGAATATTTTTCTTGCTAATTAAATATGAGTCAATACAGCAGTGAAGATTTTACTATTTCATTGAACTCGGACGATAGTGATGATAGTATTTCATTGAACTTGGATGATGGTGATGATAGTATTTCATTGAACACAGATGATAGTTATGATACTAATAGTTTGTGCTCAAATGATAGTTATGAGAGTAGCTTTATTGATGACTCTGAGTATGATTCTGAGTATTCATGTGATAGTTATGACTTAGATGATTCTGAGTGAAAAAGTGTTTTAGTTTAAGCACAGTGATATATATAAAACGGAGCTGTAAAGCTCAAAAGTGTTTTATTTTAAGCACAGTGATATATATAAAACACCACGTTTTCTCACGCTATAAATATGGTTTATTGTGATACTTGCGAGAAGGAAGTAAAATATTATAAACAACATATTCTCACCGCAAAACATACATACAACATTTTAAACAAACTTTCCCCTCTTCCACCTGAAACAAAACACTGTTCTACATGTAATAAAAATATCCTCAAGAAAGGCTTCAAAATACATCTTAAAACAAATCTACATTTATCAAATTTTATCACAACTAAAAACTCTGATGGAGCATTCAAAGGACATATTAAAATAAGAGTCTTTAACTTCAAACCTCCTGAACCAGAGTCTATAGTTGATGCTGTAGAAATAGTTAAACCTGCTGTTCAAACGTTGATTGAAAAAACACTAAAGGAAATGAAACCACTTAAATTTTATATGGGAGTAAAATTAGAAATGACAAAGGATGAAGGAGTTATAGATGCACCATACATGAGAACTGAGCCACACTTTATATCTTCATATCAAGATTTTAAAACATCAGGAGTCTATGATGAACTTATTAAACAAGAGCAAGATGTGGATAATTCAATCGTAGGAAGTGGATTCAATATAGGAAAAATTATTTACATAGACATTCATATTCTTAAATCAGATCCTCTAAAAGCTTCTTCTTACATTGATTTACCCAGTGTTATCAAAAATAGAAAAGCAGTTATCAATATCAAAAATAAAGACAATAAATGTTTTCTCTGGTCTATTTTAGCACACTTACATCCTCCACATTTTCATGATGAAAGAGTATCTCATTATAAAAAATATGAGAATACATTAAATACGAAAGATCTAAAGTTTCCGATGACTTTAAATGATATTCCTAAATTTGAAAAGATGAATAATTTATCAGTTAATGTTTATGGTCTAACAGAAACAAACAACATTCAGGTTTTAAAGCTTTCTGACAATTGTAAACAAACTCATATTAATCTTCTATATTTTAATTCAGACGAAAATTCACATTATACATACATCAAAGATATTGCTAAATTAATAAAACCACAAGTCTGTAAGAGAACAAATAAAATATATATTTGTTTGCGTTGTCTTAACTTCTTCAATTCACAAGAAAGATTAGATAAACATTCAAATTATTGTGGCGAACATAAATCAACGGTAATCAATATGCCTAAAGAAGGCTCAAAGATCACATTCAAAGATGAAAATAAAAAGATCAAACATCCATTTGTTATATATGCTGATTTTGAAAGTATTTTAGAAAAAATTGATACTGCTTCTCAAGATCCAAAAGAATCATACACAAATAAATATCAAAAACATACTCCTTGTGGTTTTTGTTATTATATCAAATCATCCGTTGGTGATAAATATAACAAGTTAGAGATGTATAGAGGCTCAAATACCCCAGAGGAGTTTGTGAAACGACTAGAAAAAGACTGTGTTCGATTAACCAAGATAATGAGAGAAACCAATAAACCAATGTCCTTAACAAGTAAAGAAAAAAGGGAATTTATAAAAAACAATGTCTGTCATATTTGTGAGGAGAAAATTGGTAAAGGTCTAAAGGTTAGAGACCATTGTCATCTCACTGGTAAATATAGAGGTCCGGCTCATCAAAGTTGTAATATTAATTATCAACTCCCCTCTTTCATTCCTGTCTTTCTTCATAACAACGCTCATTATGATACACATCTATTTATCAAGGAACTCTCAAAGACTTCTGGAAGTATCTCAGCAATTCCAAACACGGATCAGAAATACATTTCATTCACAAAAACAATTCACACATCTCCTATTACTCATATCAGATTTCTTGATACATTTAAATTCATGGCAAGTCCATTGGTTAACTTGGTTCAAAATCTAAAAGAGTTTCCATGTCTTTCAGAGTATTTTTTAGATAAAGATTTTCTAACACAAAAGGGAATTTACCCCTATGACTATATGGACTCATTTGAGAGATTCAATGAAACACAACTTCCTTCAAAAGAAAATTTCTATAACAAATTAAATAATAGTCATATATCTGATAAAGATTATGTACACGCACAAAATGTTTGGGAAAAATATAACATCAAGAATCTTGGCGAGTATCACGATTTGTATCTCAAAACTGATGTGCTTTTATTGGCCGATGTATTTGAAGCCTTTAGATCTGTTTGTCGCACTGGATATGGATTGGATCCTGCTCACTACTACACAGCACCTGGATTGGCCTGGAGTGCGATGTTGAAAATGACAAAACAAGATTTGGATTTGATAACCGATGTTGATATGCTTTTGATGATTGAAAAGGCAAAAAGAGGTGGAATTTCACAAGTCTGCTCGAGTAGATACGCAAAAGCAAATAACAAATATCTTCCAAATTATGATCCAACGAAAGAGAGTTCTTACTTGATGTACTATGACGCAAACAACCTGTATGGCTGGGCAATGTCTCAGGCTCTTCCTTATGGAAAACTTAGATGGGTAAAGGAAAAAGACTACAAAAACGTTTTACAAGATGTATGTATCTCTACACAAAAAGAATTGGATGAAGAAAAAGTTGGTTATTATTTTGAAATTGATTTAAAATATCCAGAGGAACTCCATAACCTACACAAAGATCTCCCATTTGCTTGTGAGAAAGAAAGTCCAAAGAAAGAATGGTTGAGTGATTATATCAACGATCGTTTGATATAGGTGAATCAACAGAAAAATTACTTACTACATTATATAACAAGAAAAATTATGTTCTACACCAAAGAAATTTGCGACAATATTTATCAAAAGGTCTAAGAGTAGAGAAGATCCATAGGGTTCTAAAGTTCAATCAAAGTCATTGGTTAAAGGGGTACATTGATTTTAATACACAAAGAAGAACAGAGTCAAAAACAGATTTTGAGAAAGACTTTTATAAATTGATGAATAATGCGGTCTTTGGTAAGACTATGGAGAATGTGAGGAAAAGACAAAATATCAGACTATCAACATCTTGGGAACAAGCATCAAAATTAATTAATAGACCGAGTTTTACTCGAGCTGAGGTCTTTACTGAGAACTTTTGTGCGATCCATTTGATTAAAGAGAGTATTGAAATGAACAAACCTATTTATATTGGGACAACAATTCTTGATTTATCAAAGTCATTAATGTATGATTACTTTTATAATAACTTGAGGAAGAAATATCAAAATGATGTTAATCTACTTTATATGGATACAGATAGTTTTATTTTGAAAATTAATACCAACGATGTTTATTCAGACATGAAAAGAGACATTAATATCTATGACACGAGTAATTACAGTCCAGAGAGTGAGTTGTTCTCTTCTAAAAATAAAAAGGTGATTGGAAAGTTCAAGGATGAATTAGGAGGAAATGTCATGAGTGAATTTGTGGGATTGAGGTCAAAGGCTTATGCTTATAAATACATTGTGAATAACGTTGAAAAGACTGATAAGAAGTTAAAAGGTGTAAAGAAAAATGTTATTAAAGAAACAATAAACTTTAAGGATTATTATAACTGTTTAACAACAAAGAAAGAAGAGTTTAGAAAGATTAATGGAATAAGAAGTTATAAACATAAATTATATTCAGAAGAGATAAATAAGAAAGCATTGGGGGCCTTTGATGATAAGAGGTTTATTTTAGAAAATGGAATTGATAGTCTCCCTTATGGTTATATAAGTATATAAGTGATAAGATATATATAAGTGATAGGATATATATAAGTGATAAGTTAAAAAGGGGGGGTTGGGGATTTTAACGGGCTACCGCCGCCTTTTTTACTATTATATAAATGATAGAACCAAGTATCAACCAGACTAAAGAGTGGAGGTGTAATCAATCTTGGTATATAAATGGAAAACATAATGAATGTGAAAAATATCAAATAGGTATAATTGAAAAGGCAACTGGTAAAAAAGTTCACAAAACAAATAAGAGAATTAATTTAAATACCGGTGAATTGGGTAAAAAAGATGGAAATATTTTTGAGTGGACGGAAAACTTTGATGGTTGTCAGGAAAATATATACTTTAATTTTAAAATGGTATGTGGCACTGGGGGCGCTCAAACAAGAACATTGAGGGAGGTTTACCATTTTATCTTAGCTCAGTTAAAATATCTTAATAAAGAACCAAACTCAAACATATTTTTTGTTAATATATTAGATGGTGAAGAGAGTTGTAGGAGAATTAAATTATTTCCCACACATAAACAAATATTTGTAGGGTCGATATTTGAGTGGGTTATATTCACCAGATGATATTAAGAGTAAAAGGTTAAAAGGTCCATAAGGTCAGAAGGATCACAGGTGTTTAAGTAGTCTAATGAATAAGGATAACATGTCAAAAGGTTAGAAGGTTCGTAAAGAACAGGGTGAGAGAAATAGAGGTCTTTAGGGGCAATGAGGGAGGGAAAGAATTAATATGGAAGTGAATGGGTCAATGTTTGAGTGGGTCAAAGATTAATCTGCCAGATGATATGTAGAAGAAGGATGATAGGTCTATAAGAGAAAACAAATATTTGTAGTGTTTGAGTGGTCTAATGAACAACATTAAGGATAGGTACTACAGACAAAAGGTTCATAAAGATGAGGGTGGGAGAAATAGAGGTGTTTATGATTTTTGAAAAAGACAAGGGGGTAAATGACATTAGATAGGGATTTCCCATGTTAAACGGAGGTGTCCCAGAAGCAACATTATTACACTACTCAGGTGCGAAAAGTGGTTTTTCAACACTATCACAAGTGCAAAAAGTGTTTTTTCCACACTAATACAAGTGCAAAAGTGGTTTCCTGCACCAACACAAGTGCGAAAAGTGGTTTTTCAACACTAACACAAGTGCGAAAAGTGGTTTTTCAACACTAACACAAGTGCGAAAAGTGGTTTTTCCACACTAATACAAGTGCAAAAGTGGTTTCCTGCACCAACACAAGTGCGAAAAGTGGTTTTTCAACACTAACACAAGTGCGAAAAGTGGTTTTTCAACACTATCACAAGTGCGAAAAGTGGTTTTTCAACACGAACACAAGTGCGAAAAGTGGTTTTTCAACACTAACACAAGTGCGAAAAGTGGTTTTTCCACACTAACACAAGTGCGAAAAGTGGTTTTTCAACACTATCACAAGTGCAAAAAGTGTTTTTTCCACACTAATACAAGTGCAAAAGTGGTTTCCTGCACCAACACAAGTGCGAAAAGTGGTTTTTCAACACTATCACAAGTGCAAAAGTGTTTTTGTCCACACTAATACAAGTGCAAAAGTGGTTTCCTGCACCAACACAAGTGCGAAAAATGGATTTTCAACACGAACACAAGTGCGAAAAGTGGTTTTTCAACACTAACACAAGTGCGAAAAGTGGTTTTTCCACACTAATACAAGTGCAAAAGTGGTTTCCTGCACCAACACAAGTGCGAAAAGTGGTTTTTCAACACTAACACAAGTGCAAAAAGTGGTTTTTCAACACTATCACAAGTGCAAAAAGTGTTTTTTCCACACTAATACAAGTGCAAAAGTGGTTTCCTGCACCAACACAAGTGCGAAAAGTGGTTTTTCAACACTAACACAAGTGCGAAAAGTGGTTTTTCAACACTATCACAAGTGCAAAAAGTGTTTTTTCCACACTAATACAAGTGCAAAAGTGGTTTTTCAACACTAACACAAGTGCGAAAAGTGGTTTTTCAACACTAACACAAGTGCGAAGTGTTTTTTCCACACTAATACAAGTGCAAAAGTGGTTTCCTGCACCAACACAAGTGCGAAAAGTGGTTTTTCAACACTAACACAACTGCGAAAAGTGGTTTTTCAACACTAACACAAGTGCGAAAAGTGGTTTTTCAACACTAACACAAGTGTGAAAAGTTGTTTTTCCACACTAATACAAGTGCAAAAGTGGTTTCCTGCACCAACACAAGTGCAAAAAGTGGTTTTTCAACACTAACACAAGTGCGAAAAGTGGTTTTTCAACACTATCACAAGTGCAAAAAGTGTTTTTTCCACACTAATACAAGTGCAAAAGTGGTTTCCTGCACCAACACAAGTGCGAAAAGTGGTTTTTCAACACTAAAATAAGTGCAAAAAGTGGTTTGTCAACACTAACACAAGTGCGAAAAGTGGTTTTTCAACACTATCACAAGTGCAAAAAGTGGTTTTTCAACACTAACACAAGTGCAAAAAGTGGTTTTTCAACACTAACACAAGTGCGAAAAGTGGTTTTTCAACACTAACACAAGTGCGAAAAGTGGTTTTTCCACACTAATACAAGTGCAAAAGTGGTTTCCTGCACCAACACAAGTGCGAAAAGTGGTTTTTCAACACTAACAGAAGTGCTAAAAGTGGTTTTTCAACACTAACACAAGTGCAAAAAGTGTTTTTTCCACACTAATACAAGTGCAAAAGTGGTTTCCTGCACCAACACAAGTGCGAAAAGTGGTTTTTCAACACTAACACAAGTGCGAAATGTGGTTTTTCAACACTAACACAAGTGCGAAAAGTGGTTTTTAAACACTAACCCAAGTGCGAAAAGTGGTTTTTAAACACTAACACAAGTGCGAAAAGTGGTTTTTCAACACTAACACAAGTGCGAAAAGTGGTTTTTCAACACTATCACAAGTGCAAAAAGTGTTTTTTCCACACTAATACAAGTGCAAAAGTGGTTTCCTGCACCAACACGTGCGAAAAGTGGTTTTTCAACACTAACACAAGTGCGAAAAGTGGTTTTTCAACACTAACACAAGTGCGAAAAGTGGTTTTTCAACACTATCACAAGTGCAAAAAGTGTTTTTTCCACACTAATACAAGTGCAAAAGTGGTTTCCTGCACCAACACAAGTGCGAAAAGTGGTTTTTCAACACTAACACAAGTGCGAAAAGTGGTTTTTCAACACTAACACAAGTGCGAAAAGTGGTTTTTCCACACTAATACAAGTGCGAAAAGTGGTTTCCTGCACCAACACAAGTGCGAAAAGTGGTTTTTCCACACTAATACAAGTGCGAAAAGTGGTTTCCTGCACCAACACAAGTGCGAAAAGTGGTTTTTCAACACTAACACAAGTGCGAAAAGTGTTTTTTCCACACTAATACAAGTGCGAAAAGTGGTTTCCTGCACCAACACAAGTGCGAAAAGAGGTTTTTCCACACTAATACAAGTGCAAAAGTGGTTTCCTGCACCAACACAAGTGCGAAAAGTGGTTTTTCCACACTAATACAAGTGCGAAAAGTGTTTTTTACACACTAATACAAGTGCAAAAGTGGTTTCCTGCACCAACACAAGTGCGAAAAGTGGTTTTTCAACACTAACACAAGTGCGAAAAGTGGTTTTTCAACACTAACACAAGTGCGAAAAGTGGTTTTTCAACACTATCACAAGTGCAAAAAGTGTTTTTTCCACACTAATACAGGTGAAAAAGTGGTTTTTCAACACTAACACAAGTGCGAAAAGTGGTTTTTCAACACTAACACAAGTGCGAAAAGTGTTTTTTCCACACTAATACAAGTGCAAAAGTTGTTTCCTGCACCAACACAAGTGCGAAAAGTGGTTTTTCAACACTAACACAAGTGCGAAAAGTGGTTTTTCAACACTAACACAAGTGCGAAAAGTGGTTTTTAAACACTAACACAAGTGCGAAAAGTGGTTTTTCAACACTAACACAAGTGCGAAAAGTGGTTTTTCCACACTAATACAAGTGCAAAAGTGGTTTCCTGCACCAACACAAGTGCGAAAAGTGGTTTTTCAACACTAACACAGGTGCGAAAAGTGGTTTTTCAACAATATCACAAGTGCAAAAAGTGTTTTTTCCACACTAATACAAGTGCAAAAGTGGTTTCCTGCACCAACACAAGTGCGAAAAGTGGTTTTTCAACACTAACACAAGTGCGAAAAGTGGTTTTTCAACACTATCACAAGTGCGAAAAGTGGTTTTTCAACACTAACACAAGTGCGAAAAGTGGTTTTTCAACACTAACACAAGTGCGAAAAGTGGTTTTTCCACACTAACACAAGTGCGAAAAGTGGTTTTTCAACACTATCACAAGTGCAAAAAGTGTTTTTTCCACACTAATACAAGTGCAAAAGTGGATTCCTGCACCAACACAAGTGCGAAAAGTGGTTTTTCAACACTATCACAAGTGCAAAAGTGTTTTTGTCCACACTAATACAAGTGCAAAAGTGGTTTCCTGCACCAACACAAGTGCGAAAAATGGATTTTCAACACGAACACAAGTGCGAAAAGTGGTTTTTCAACACTAACACAAGTGCGAAAAGTGGTTTTTCCACACTAATACAAGTGCAAAAGTGGTTTCCTGCACCAACACAAGTGCGAAAAGTGGTTTTTCAACACTAACACAAGTGCAAAAAGTGGTTTTTCAACACTATCACAAGTGCAAAAAGTGTTTTTTCCACACTAATACAAGTGCAAAAGTGGTTTCCTGCACCAACACAAGTGCGAAAAGTGGTTTTTCAACACTAACACAAGTGCGAAAAGTGGTTTTTCAACACTATCACAAGTGCAAAAAGTGTTTTTTCCACACTAATACAAGTGCAAAAGTGGTTTTTCAACACTAACACAAGTGCGAAAAGTGGTTTTTCAACACTAACACAAGTGCGAAGTGTTTTTTCCACACTAATACAAGTGCAAAAGTGGTTTCCTGCACCAACACAAGTGCGAAAAGTGGTTTTTCAACACTAACACAACTGCGAAAAGTGGTTTTTCAACACTAACACAAGTGCGAAAAGTGGTTTTTCAACACTAACACAAGTGCGAAAAGTTGTTTTTCCACACTAATACAAGTGCAAAAGTGGTTTCCTGCACCAACACAAGTGCAAAAAGTGGTTTTTCAACACTAACACAAGTGCGAAAAGTGGTTTTTCAACACTATCACAAGTGCAAAAAGTGTTTTTTCCACACTAATACAAGTGCAAAAGTGGTTTCCTGCACCAACACAAGTGCGAAAAGTGGTTTTTCAACACTAAAATAAGTGCGAAAAGTGGTTTTTCAACACTAACACAAGTGCGAAAAGTGGTTTTTCAACACTATCACAAGTGCGAAAAGTGGTTTTTTCCACACTAATACAAGTGCAAAAGTGGTTTCCTGCACCAACACAAGTGCGAAAAGTGGTTTTTCAACACTAACACAAGTGCGAAAAGTGGTTTTTCAACACTAACACAAGTGCGAAAAGTGTTTTTTCCACACTAATACAAGTGCGAAAAGTGGTTTCCTGCACCAACACAAGTGCGAAAAGAGGTTTTTCCACACTAATACAAGTGCAAAAGTGGTTTCCTGCACCAACACAAGTGCGAAAAGTGGTTTTTCCACACTAATACAAGTGCGAAAAGTGTTTTTTCCACACTAATACAAGTGCAAAAGTGGTTTCCTGCACCAACACAAGTGCGAAAAGTGGTTTTTCAACACTAACACAAGTGCGAAAAGTGGTTTTTCAACACTAACACAAGTGCGAAAAGTGGTTTTTCAACACTATCACAAGTGCAAAAAGTGTTTTTTCCACACTAATACAGGTGAAAAAGTGGTTTTTCAACACTAACACAAGTGCGAAAAGTGGTTTTTCAACACTAACACAAGTGCGAAAAGTGGTTTTTCAACACTAACACAAGTGCGAAAAGTGGTTTTTAAACACTAACACAAGTGCGAAAAGTGGTTTTTCAACACTAACACAAGTGCGAAAAGTGGTTTTTCCACACTAATACAAGTGCAAAAGTGGTTTCCTGCACCAACACAAGTGCGAAAAGTGGTTTTTCAACACTAACACAGGTGCGAAAAGTGGTTTTTCAACACTATCACAAGTGCAAAAAGTGTTTTTTCCACACTAATACAAGTGCAAAAGTGGTTTCCTGCACCAACACAAGTGCGAAAAGTGGTTTTTCAACACTAACACAAGTGCGAAAAGTGGTTTTTCAACACTATCACAAGTGCAAAAAGTGGTTTTTCAACACTAACACAAGTGCGAAAAGTGGTTTTTCAACACTAACACAAGTGCGAAAAGTGGTTTTTCCACACTAACACAAGTGCGAAAAGTGGTTTTTCAACACTATCACAAGTGCAAAAAGTGTTTTTCCACACTAATACAAGTGCAAAAGTGGATTCCTGCACCAACACAAGTGCGAAAAGTGGTTTTTCAACACTATCACAAGTGCAAAAGTGTTTTTGTCCACACTAATACAAGTGCAAAAGTGGTTTCCTGCACCAACACAAGTGCGAAAAATGGAATTTCAACAAGAACACAAGTGCGAAAAGTGGTTTTTCAACACTAACACAAGTGCGAAAAGTGGTTTTTCCACACTAATACAAGTGCAAAAGTGGTTTCCTGCACCAACACAAGTGCGAAAAGTGGTTTTTCAACACTAACACAAGTGCAAAAAGTGGTTTTTCAACACTATCACAAGTGCAAAAAGTGTTTTTTCCACACTAACACAAGTGCAAAAGTGGTTTCCTGCACCAACACAAGTGCGAAAAGTGGTTTTTCAACACTAACACAAGTGCGAAAAGTGGTTTTTCAACACTATCACAAGTGCAAAAAGTGTTTTTTCCACACTAATACAAGTGCGAAAAGTGGTTTCTCAACACTAACACAAGTGCGAAGTGTTTTTTCCACACTAATACAAGTGCAAAAGTGGTTTCCTGCACCAACACAAGTGCGAAAAGTGGTTTTTCAACACTAACACAACTGTGAAAAGTGGTTTTTCAACACTAACACAAGTGCGAAAAGTGGTTTTTCAACACTAACACAAGTGCGAAAAGTTGTTTTTCCACACTAATACAAGTGCAAAAGTGGTTTCCTGCACCAACACAAGTGCAAAAAGTGGTTTTTCAACACTAACACAAGTGCGAAAAGTGGTTTTTCAACACTATCACAAGTGCAAAAAGTGTTTTTTCCACACTAATACAAGTGCAAAAGTGGTTTCCTGCACCAACACAAGTGCGAAAAGTGGTTTTTCAACACTAAAATAAGTGCGAAAAGTGGTTTTTCAACACTAACACAAGTGCGAAAAGTGGTTTTTCAACACTATCACAAGTGCGAAAAGTGGTTTTTTCCACACTAATACAAGTGCAAAAGTGGTTTCCTGCACCAACACAAGTGCGAAAAGTGGTTTTTCAACACTAACACAAGTGCGAAAAGTGGTTTTTCAACACTAACACAAGTGCGAAAAGTGTTTTTTCCACACTAATACAAGTGCGAAAAGTGGTTTCCTGCACCAACACAAGTGCGAAAAGAGGTTTTTCCACACTAATACAAGTGCAAAAGTGGTTTCCTGCACCAACACAAGTGCGAAAAGTGGTTTTTCCACACTAATACAAGTGCGAAAAGTGTTTTTTCCACACTAATACAAGTGCAAAAGTGGTTTCCTGCACCAACACAAGTGCGAAAAGTGGTTTTTCAACACTAACACAAGTGCGAAAAGTGGTTTTTCAACACTAACACAAGTGCGAAAAGTGGTTTTTCAACACTATCACAAGTGCAAAAAGTGTTTTTTCCACACTAATACAGGTGAAAAAGTGGTTTTTCAACACTAACACAAGTGCGAAAAGTGGTTTTTCAACACTAACACAAGTGCGAAAAGTGTTTTTTCCACACTAATACAAGTGCAAAAGTTGTTTCCTGCACCAACACAAGTGCGAAAAGTGGTTTTTCAACACTAACACAAGTGCGAAAAGTGGTTTTTCAACACTAACACAAGTGCGAAAAGTGGTTTTTAAACACTAACACAAGTGCGAAAAGTGGTTTTTCAACACTAACACAAGTGCGAAAAGTGGTTTTTCCACACTAATACAAGTGCAAAAGTGGTTTCCTGCACCAACACAAGTGCGAAAAGTGGTTTTTCAACACTAACACAGGTGCGAAAAGTGGTTTTTCAACACTATCACAAGTGCAAAAAGTGTTTTTTCCACACTAATACAAGTGCAAAAGTGGTTTCCTGCACCAACACAAGTGCGAAAAGTGGTTTTTCAACACTAACACAAGTGCGAAAAGTGGTTTTTCAACACTAACACAAGTGCGAAAAGTGGTTTTTCCACACTAATACAAGTGCAAAAG
This sequence comes from Myxine glutinosa, assembly GCF_964187855.1. Lineage (NCBI taxonomy): Eukaryota > Metazoa > Chordata > Myxini > Myxiniformes > Myxinidae > Myxine > Myxine glutinosa. Next base: position 20,910 of record NW_027617899.1, on the reverse strand, counting down.
TGGTTTCCTGCACCAACACAAGTGCGAAAAGTGGTTTTTCAACACTAACACAAGTGCGAAAAGTGGTTTTTCAACACTATCACAAGTGCGAAAAGTGGTTTTTCAACACGAACACAAGTGCGAAAAGTGGTTTTTCCACACTAACACAAGTGCGAAAAGTGGTTTTTCAACACTATCACAAGTGCAAAAAGTGTTTTTTCCACACTAATACAAGTGCAAAAGTGGTTTCCTGCACCAACACAAGTGCGAAAAGTGGTTTTTCAACACTATCACAAGTGCAAAAGTGTTTTTGTCCACACTAATACAAGTGCAAAAGTGGTTTCCTGCACCAACACAAGTGCGAAAAATGGATTTTCAACACGAACACAAGTGCGAAAAGTGGTTTTTCAACACTAACACAAGTGCGAAAAGTGGTTTTTCCACACTAATACAAGTGCAAAAGTGGTTTCCTGCACCAACACAAGTGCGAAAAGTGGTTTTTCAACACTAACACAAGTGCAAAAAGTGGTTTTTCAACACTATCACAAGTGCAAAAAGTGTTTTTTCCACACTAACACAAGTGCAAAAGTGGTTTCCTGCACCAACACAAGTGCGAAAAGTGGTTTTTCAACACTAACACAAGTGCGAAAAGTGGTTTTTCAACACTATCACAAGTGCAAAAAGTGTTTTTTCCACACTAATACAAGTGCAAAAGTGGTTTTTCAACACTAACACAAGTGCGAAAAGTGGTTTTTCAACACTAACACAAGTGCGAAGTGTTTTTTCCACACTAATACAAGTGCAAAAGTGGTTTCCTGCACCAACACAAGTGCGAAAAGTGGTTTTTCAACACTAACACAACTGCGAAAAGTGGTTTTTCAACACTAACACAAGTGCGAAAAGTGGTTTTTCAACACTAACACAAGTGCGAAAAGTTGTTTTTCCACACTAATACAAGTGCAAAAGTGGTTTCCTGCACCAACACAAGTGCAAAAAGTGGTTTTTCAACACTAACACAAGTGCGAAAAGTGGTTTTTCAACACTATCACAAGTGCAAAAAGTGTTTTTTCCACACTAATACAAGTGCAAAAGTGGTTTCCTGCACCAACACAAGTGCGAAAAGTGGTTTTTCAACACTAATATAAGTGCGAAAAGTGGTTTGTCAACACTAACACAAGTGCGAAAAGTGGTTTTTCAACACTATCACAAGTGCAAAAAGTGGTTTTTCAACACTAACACAAGTGCAAAAAGTGGTTTTTCAACACTAACACAAGTGCGAAAAGTGGTTTTTCAACACTAACACAAGTGCGAAAAGTGGTTTTTCCACACTAATACAAGTGCAAAAGTGGTTTCCTGCACCAACACAAGTGCGAAAAGTGGTTTTTCAACACTAACAGAAGTGCTAAAAGTGGTTTTTCAACACTAACACAAGTGCAAAAAGTGTTTTTTCCACACTAATACAAGTGCAAAAGTGGTTTCCTGCACCAACATAAGTGCGAAAAGTGGTTTTTCAACACTAACACAAGTGCGAAATGTGGTTTTTCAACACTAACACAAGTGCGAAAAGTGGTTTTTAAACACTAACCCAAGTGCGAAAAGTGGTTTTTAAACACTAACACAAGTGCGAAAAGTGGTTTTTCAACACTAACACAAGTGCGAAAAGTGGTTTTTCCACACTAATACAAGTGCAAAAGTGGTTTCCTGCACCAACACAAGTGCGAAAAGTGGTTTTTCAACACTAACACAGGTGCGAAAAGTGGTTTTTCAACACTATCACAAGTGCAAAAAGTGTTTTTTCCACACTAATACAAGTGCAAAAGTGGTTTCCTGCACCAACACAAGTGCGAAAAGTGGTTTTTCAACACTAACACAAGTGCGAAAAGTGGTTTTTCAACACTAACACAAGTGCGAAAAGTGGTTTTTCCACACGAATACAAGTACAAAAGTGGTTTCCTGCAACAACACAAGTGCGAAAAGTGGTTTTTCAACACTAACACAAGTGCGAAAAGTGGTTTTTCAACACTAACACAAGTGCGAAAAGTGGTTTTTCAACACTATCACAAGTGCAAAAAGTGTTTTTTCCACACTAATACAAGTGCAAAAGTGGTTTCCTGCACCAACACAAGTGCGAAAAGTGGTTTTTCAACACTAACACAAGTGCGAAAAGGGGATTTTCAACACTATCACAAGTGCAAAAATGTTTTTTCCACACTAATACAAGTGCAAAAGTGGTTTCCTGCACCAACACAAGTGCGAAAAGTCGTTTTTCAACACTATCACAAGTGCAAAAAGTGTTTTTTCCACACTAATACAAGTGCAAAAGTGGTTCCTGCACCAATACAAGTGCGAAAAGTGGTTTTTCAACACTAACACAAGTGCGAAAAGTGGTTTTTCAACACTATCACAAGTGCAAAAAGTGTTTTTTCCACACTAATACAAGTGCAAAATTGGTTTCCTTCACCAACACAAGTGCGAAAAGTGGTTTTTCAACACTAACACAAGTGCGAAAAGTGGTTTTTCAACACGAACACAAGTGCGAAAAGTGGTTTTTCAACACTATCACAAGTGCAAAAAGTGTTTTTTCCACACTAATACAAGTGCAAAAGTGGTTTCCTGCACCAACACAAGTGCGAAAAATGGTTTTTCATCACTAACACAAGTGCGAAAAGTGGTTTTTCAACACTATCACAAGTGCGAAAAGTGGTTTTTCAACACTAACACAAGTGCAAAAAGTGGTTTTTCCACACTAATACAAGTGCAAAAGTGCTTTTTCAACACTAACACAAGTGCGAAAAGTACTTTTTCAACACTAACACAAGTGCGAAAAGTGGTTTTTCAACACTAACACAAGTGCAAAAAGTGGTTTTTCCACACTAATACAAGTGCAAAAGTGGTTTCCTGCACCAACACAAGTGCGAAAAGTGGTTTTTCAACACTAACACAAGTGCGAAAAGTGGTTTTTCCACACTAATACAAGTGCAAAAGTGGTTTCCTGCACCAACACAAGTGCGAAAAGTGGTTTTTCAACACTATCACAAGTGCAAAAAGTGTTTTTTCCACACTAATACAAGTGCAAAAGTGGTTTCCTGCACCAACACAAGTGCGAAAAGTGGTTTTTCAACTCTAACACAAGTGCGAAAAGTGGTTTTCCACACTAATACAAGTGCAAAATTGGTTTCCTGCACCAACACAAGTGCGAAAAGTGGTTTTTCAACACTATCACAAGTGCCAAAAGTGTTTTTTCCACACTAATACAAGTGCAAAAGTGGTTTCCTGCACCAACACAAGTGCGAAAAGTGGTTTTTCAACACTAACACAAGTGCGAAAAGTGGTTTTTCAACACTATCACAAGTGCAAAAAGTGTTTTTTCCACACTAATGCAAGTGAAAAAGTGGTTTTTCAACACTAACACAAGTGCGAAAAGTGGTTTTTCAACACTAACACAAGTGCGAAAAGTGTTTTTTCCACACTAATACAAGTGCAAAAGTGGTTTCCTGCACCAACACAAGTGCGAAAAGTGGTTTTTCAACACTAACACAAGTGCGAAAAGTGGTTTTTCAACACTAACACAAGTGCGAAAAGTGGTTTTTAAACACTAACACAAGTGCGAAAAGTGGTTTTTCACACTAACACAAGTGCAAAAGTGGTTTCCTGCACCAACACAAGTGCGAAAAGTGGTTTTTCAACACTAACACAGGTGCGAAAAGTGGTTTTTCAACACTATCACAAGTGCAAAAAGTGTTTTTTCCACACTAATACAAGTGCAAAAGTGGTTTTTCAACAATAACACAAGTGCGAAAAGTGGTTTTTCAACACTAACACAAGTGCGAAAAGTGTTTTTTCCACACTAATACAAGTGCAAAAGTGGTTTCCTGCACCAACACAAGTGCGAAAAGTGGTTTTTCAACACTAACACAAGTGCGAAAAGTGGTTTTTCAACACTAATACAAGTGCGAAAAGTGGTTTTTCAACACTAACACAAGTGCGAAAAGTTGTTTTTCAACACTATCACAAGTGCAAAAAGTGTTTTTTCCACACTAATACAAGTGCAAAAGTGGTTTCCTGCACCAACACAAGTGCGAAAAGTGGTTTTTCAACACTAACACAAGTGCGAAAAGTGGTTTTTCAACACCAACACAAGTGCGAAAAGTGGTTTTTCAACACTATCACAAGTGCAAAAAGTGTTTTTTCCACACTAATACAAGTGCAAAAGTGGTTTCCTGCACCAACACAAGTGCGAAAAGTGGTTTTTCAACACTAACACAAGTGCGAAAAGTGGTTTTTCAACACTATCACAAGTGCAAAAAGTGTTTTTTCCACACTAATACAAGTGCAAAAGTGGTTTCCTGCACCAACACGTGCGAAAAGTGGTTTTTCAACACTAACACAAGTGCGAAAAGTGGTTTTTCAACACTAACACAAGTGCGAAAAGTGGTTTTTCAACACTATCACAAGTACAAAAAGTGTTTTTTCCACACTAATACAAGTGCAAAAGTGGTTTCCTGCACCAACACAAGTGCGAAAAGTGGTTTTTCAACACTAACACAAGTGCGAAAAGTGGTTTTTCAACACTAACACAAGTGCGAAAAGTGGTTTTTCAACACTAACACAAGTGCGAAAAGTGGTTTTTAAACACTAACACAAGTGCGAAAAGTGGTTTTTCACACTAACACAAGTGCAAAAGTGGTTTCCTGCACCAACACAAGTGCGAAAAGTGGTTTTTCAACACTAACACAGGTGCGAAAAGTGGTTTTTCAACACTATCACAAGTGCAAAAAGTGTTTTTTCCACACTAATACAAGTGCAAAAGTGGTTTTTCAACAATAACACAAGTGCGAAAAGTGGTTTTTCAACACTAACACAAGTGCGAAAAGTGTTTTTTCCACACTAATACAAGTGCAAAAGTGGTTTCCTGCACCAACACAAGTGCGAAAAGTGGTTTTTCAACACTAACACAAGTGCGAAAAGTGGTTTTTCAACACTAATACAAGTGCGAAAAGTGGTTTTTCAACACTAACACAAGTGCGAAAAGTTGTTTTTCAACACTATCACAAGTGCAAAAAGTGTTTTTTCCACACTAATACAAGTGCAAAAGTGGTTTCCTGCACCAACACAAGTGCGAAAAGTGGTTTTTCAACACTAACACAAGTGCGAAAAGTGGTTTTTCAACACCAACACAAGTGCGAAAAGTGGTTTTTCAACACTATCACAAGTGCAAAAAGTGTTTTTTCCACACTAATACAAGTGCAAAAGTGGTTTCCTGCACCAACACAAGTGCGAAAAGTGGTTTTTCAACACTAACACAAGTGCGAAAAGTGGTTTTTCAACACTATCACAAGTGCAAAAAGTGTTTTTTCCACACTAATACAAGTGCAAAAGTGGTTTCCTGCACCAACACGTGCGAAAAGTGGTTTTTCAACACTAACACAAGTGCGAAAAGTGGTTTTTCAACACTAACACAAGTGCGAAAAGTGGTTTTTCAACACTATCACAAGTACAAAAAGTGTTTTTTCCACACTAATACAAGTGCAAAAGTGGTTTCCTGCACCAACACAAGTGCGAAAAGTGGTTTTTCAACACTAACACAAGTGCGAAAAGTGGTTTTTCAACACTAACACAAGTGCGAAAAGTGGTTTTTCCACACTAATACAAGTGCGAAAAGTGGTTTCCTGCACCAACACAAGTGCGAAAAGTGGTTTTTCCACACTAATACAAGTGCGAAAAGTGGTTTCCTGCACCAACACAAGTGCGAAAAGTGGTTTTTCAACACTAACACAAGTGCGAAAAGTGGTTTTTCAACACTAACACAAGTGCGAAAAGTGGTTTTTTCCACACTAATACAAGTGCAAAAGTGGTTTCCTGCACCAACACAAGTGCGAAAAGTGGTTTTTCAACACTAACACAAGTGCGAAAAGTGTTTTTTCCACACTAATACAAGTGCGAAAAGTGGTTTCCTGCACCAACACAAGTGCGAAAAGAGGTTTTTCCACACTAATACAAGTGCAAAAGTGGTTTCCTGCACCAACACAAGTGCGAAAAGTGGTTTTTCCACACTAATACAAGTGCGAAAAGTGTTTTTTCCACACTAATACAAGTGCAAAAGTGGTTTCCTGCACCAACACAAGTGCGAAAAGTGGTTTTTCAACACTAACACAAGTGTGAAAAGTGGTTTTTCAACACTATCACAAGTGCAAACAGTGTTTTTTCCACACTAATACAAGTGCAAAAGTGGTTTCCTTCACCAACACAAGTGCGAAAAGTGGTTTTTCAACACTAACACAAGTGCAAAAAGTGGTTTTCCACACTAAGACAAGTGCAAAATTGGTTTCCTGCACCAACACAAGTGCGAAAAGTGGTTTTTCAACACTAACACAAGTGCGAAAAGTGGTTTTTCAACACTATCACAAGTGCAAACAGTGTTTTTTCCACACTAATACAAGTGCAAAAGTGGTTTCCTGCACCAACACAAGTGCGAAAAGTGGTTTTTCAACACTAACACAAGTGCGAAAAGTGGTTTTTCAACACTATCACAAGTGCAAAAAGTGTTTTTTCCACACTAATACAGGTGAAAAAGTGGTTTTTCAACACTAACACAAGTGCGAAAAGTGGTTTTTCAACACTAACACAAGTGCGAAAAGTGTTTTTTCCACACTAATACAAGTGCAAAAGTTGTTTCCTGCACCAACACAAGTGCGAAAAGTGGTTTTTCAACACTAACACAAGTGCGAAAAGTGGTTTTTCAACACTAACACAAGTGCGAAAAGTGGTTTTTAAACACTAACACAAGTGCGAAAAGTGGTTTTTCAACACTAACACAAGTGCGAAAAGTGGTTTTTCCACACTAATACAAGTGCAGAAGTGGTTTCCTGCACCAACACAAGTGCGAAAAGTGGTTTTTCAACACTAACACAGGTGCGAAAAGTGGTTTTTCAACACTATCACAAGTGCAAAAAGTGTTTTTTCCACACTAATACAAGTGCAAAAGTGGTTTCCTGCACCAACACAAGTGCGAAAAGTGGTTTTTCAACACTAACACAAGTGCGAAAAGTGGTTTTTCAACACTAACACAAGTGCGAAAAGTGGTTTTTCCACACTAATACAAGTGCAAAAGTGGTTTCCTGCACCAACACAAGTGCGAAAAGTGGTTTTTCAACACTAACACAAGTGCGAAAAGTGGTTTTTCAACACTATCACAAGTGCGAAAAGTGGTTTTTCAACACTAACACAAGTGCGAAAAGTGGTTTTTCAACACTAACACAAGTGCGAAAAGTGGTTTTTCCACACTAACACAAGTGCGAAAAGTGGTTTTCAACACTATCACAAGTGCAAAAAGTGGTTTTTCCACACTAATACAAGTGCAAAAGTGGTTTCCTGCACCAACACAAGTGCGAAAAGTGGTTTTTCAACACTATCACAAGTGCAAAAGTGTTTTTGTCCTCACTAATACAAGTGCAAAAGTGGTTTCCTGCACCAACACAAGTGCGAAAAATGGATTTTCAACATGAACACAAGTGCGAAAAGTGGTTTTTCCACACTAATACAAGTGCAAAAGTGGTTTCCTGCACCAACACAAGTGCAAAAAGTGTTTTTTCCACACCAATACAGGTGAAAAAGTGGTTTTTCAACACTAACACAAGTGCGAAAAGTGGTTTTTCAACACTAACACAAGTGCGAAAAGTGTTTTTTCCACACTAATACAAGTGCAAAAGTTGTTTCCTGCACCAACACAAGTGCGAAAAGTGGTTTTTCAACACTAACACAAGTGCGAAAAGTGGTTTTTCAACACTAACACAAGTGCGGAAAGTGGTTTTTAAACACTAACACAAGTGCGAAAAGTGGTTTTTCAACACTAACACAAGTGCGAAAAGTGGTTTTTCCACACTAATACAAGTGCAAAAGTGGTTTCCTGCACCAACACAAGTGCGAAAAGTGGTTTTTCAACACTAACACAAGTGCGAAAAGTGGTTTTTCAACACTAACACAAGTGCGAAAAGTGTTTTTTCCACACTAATACAAGTGCGAAAAGTGGTTTCCTGCACCAACACAAGTGCGAAAAGTGGTTTTTCCACACTAATACAAGTGCAAAAGTGGTTTCCTGCACCAACACAAGTGCGAAAAGTGGTTTTTCAACACTAACATAAGTGCGAAAAGTGGTTTTTCCACACTAATACAAGTGCGAAAAGTGTTTTTTCCACACTAATACAAGTGCAAAAGTGGTTTCCTGCACCAACACAAGTGCGAAAAGTGGTTTTTCAACACTAACACAAGTGCAAAAAGTGGTTTTTCAACACTATCACAAGTGCAAAAAGTGTTTTTTCCACACTAATACAAGTGCAAAAGTGGTTTCCTGCACCAACACAAGTGCGAAAAGTGGTTTTTCAACACTAACACAAGTGCGAAAAGTGGTTTTCCACACTAATACAAGTGCAAAATTGGTTTCCTGCACCAACACAAGTGCGAAAAGTGGTTTTTCAACACTATCACAAGTGCCAAAAGTGTTTTTTCCACACTAATACAAGTGCAAAAGTGGTTTCCTGCACCAACACAAGTGCGAAAAGTGGTTTTTCAACACTAACACAAGTGCGAAAAGTGGTTTTTCAACACTATCACAAGTGCAAAAAGTGTTTTTTCCACACTAATACAAGTGAAAAAGTGCTTTTTCAACACTAACACAAGTGCGGAAAGTGGTTTTTCAACACTAACACAAGTGCGAAAAGTGTTTTTTCCACACTAATACAAGTGCAAAAGTGGTTTCCTGCATCAACACAAGTGCGAAAAGTGGTTTTTCAACACGAACACAAGTGCGAAAAGTGGTTTTTCAACACTAACACAAGTGCGAAAAGTGGTTTTTAAACACTAACACAAGTGCGAAAAGTGGTTTTTCAACACTAACACAAGTGCGAAAAGTGGTTTTCCACACTAATACAGTGCAAAAGTGGTTTCCTGCACCAACACAAGTGCGAAAAGTGGTTTTTCAACACTAACACAGGTGCGAAAAGTGGTTTTTCAACACTATCACAAGTGCAAAAAGTGTTTTTGCCACACTAATACAAGTACAAAAGTGGTTTCCTGCAACAACACAAGTGCGAAAAGTGGTTTTTCAACACTAACACAAGTGTGAAAAGTGGTTTTTCAACACTAACACAAGTGCGAAAAGTGGTTTTTCAACACTATCACAAGTGCAAAAAGTGTTTTTTCCACACTAATACAAGTGCAAAAGTGGTTTTTCAACAATAACACAAGTGCGAAAAGTGGTTTTTCAACACTAACACAAGTGCGAAAAGTGTTTTTTCCACACTAATACAAGTGCAAAAGTGGTTTCCTGCACCAACACAAGTGCGAAAAGTGGTTTTTCAACACTAACACAAGTGCGAAAAGTTGTTTTTCAACACTATCACAAGTGCAAAAAGTGTTTTTTCCACACTAATACAAGTGCAAAAGTGGTTTCCTGCAACAACACAAGTGCGAAAAGTGGTTTTTCAACACTAACACAAGTGTGAAAAGTGGTTTTTCAACACTAACACAAGTGCGAAAAGTGGTTTTTCAACACTATCACAAGTGCAAAAAGTGTTTTTTCCACACTAATACAAGTGCAAAAGTGGTTTTTCAACAATAACACAAGTGCGAAAAGTGGTTTTTCAACACTAACACAAGTGCGAAAAGTGTTTTTTCCACACTAATACAAGTGCAAAAGTGGTTTCCTGCACCAACACAAGTGCGAAAAATGGATTTTCAACACGAACACAAGTGCGAAAAGTGGTTTTTCAACACTAACACAAGTGCGAAAAGTGGTTTTTCCACACTAATACAAGTGCAAAAGTGGTTTCCTGCACCAACACAAGTGCGAAAAGTGGTTTTTCAACACTAACACAAGTGCAAAAAGTGGTTTTTCAACACTATCACAAGTGCAAAAAGTGTTTTTTCCACACTAATACAAGTGCAAAAGTGGTTTCCTGCACCAACACAAGTGCGAAAAGTGGTTTTTCAACACTAACACAAGTGCGAAAAGTGGTTTTTCAACACTATCACAAGTGCAAAAAGTGTTTTTTCCACACTAATACAAGTGCAAAAGTGGTTTTTCAACACTAACACAAGTGCGAAAAGTGGTTTTTCAACACTAACACAAGTGCGAAGTGTTTTTTCCACACTAATACAAGTGCAAAAGTGGTTTCCTGCACCAACACAAGTGCGAAAAGTGGTTTTTCAACACTAACACAACTGCGAAAAGTGGTTTTTCAACACTAACAGAAGTGCGAAAAGTGGTTTTTCAACACTAACACAAGTGCGAAAAGTTGTTTTTCCACACTAATACAAGTGCAAAAGTGGTTTCCTGCACCAACACAAGTGCAAAAAGTGGTTTTTCAACACTAACACAAGTGCGAAAAGTGGTTTTTCAACACTATCACAAGTGCAAAAAGTGTTTTTTCCACACTAATACAAGTGCAAAAGTGGTTTCCTGCACCAACACAAGTGCGAAAAGTGGTTTTTCAACACTAATATAAGTGCGAAAAGTGGTTTGTCAACACTAACACAAGTGCGAAAAGTGGTTTTTCAACACTATCACAAGTGCAAAAAGTGGTTTTTCAACACTAACACAAGTGCAAAAAGTGGTTTTTCAACACTAACACAAGTGCGAAAAGTGGTTTTTCAACACTAACACAAGTGCGAAAAGTGGTTTTTCCACACTAATACAAGTGCAAAAGTGGTTTCCTGCACCAACACAAGTGCGAAAAGTGGTTTTTCAACACTAACAGAAGTGCTAAAAGTGGTTTTTCAACACTAACACAAGTGCAAAAAGTGTTTTTTCCACACTAATACAATTGCAAAAGTGGTTTCCTGCACCAACACAAGTGCGAAAAGTGGTTTTTCAACACTAACACAAGTGCGAAATGTGGTTTTTCAACACTAACACAAGTGCGAAAAGTGGTTTTTAAACACTAACCCAAGTGCGAAAAGTGGTTTTTAAACACTAACACAAGTGCGAAAAGTGGTTTTTCAACACTAACACAAGTGCGAAAAGTGGTTTTTCCACACTAATACAAGTGCAAAAGTGGTTTCCTGCACCAACACAAGTGCGAAAAGTGGTTTTTCAACACTAACATAGGTGCGAAAAGTGGTTTTTCAACACTATCACAAGTGCAAAAAGTGTTTTTTCCACACTAATACAAGTGCAAAAGTGGTTTCCTGCACCAACACAAGTGCGAAAAGTGGTTTTTCAACACTAACACAAGTGCGAAAAGTGGTTTTTCAACACTAACACAAGTGCGAAAAGTGGTTTTTCCACACGAATACAAGTACAAAAGTGGTTTCCTGCACCAACACAAGTGCGAAAAGTGGTTTTTCAACACTAACACAAGTGCGAAAAGTGGTTTTTCAACACTAACACAAGTGCGAAAAGTGGTTTTTCAACACTAACACAAGTGCGAAAAGTGGTTTTTCCACACTAATACAAGTGCAAAAGTGGTTTCCTGCACCAACACAAGTGCTAAAAGTGGTTTTTCAACACTAACACAAGTGCGAAAAGTGGTTTTTCAACACTATCACAAGTGCAAAAAGTGTTTTTTCCACACTAATACAAGTGCAAAAGTGTTTCCTGCACCAACACAAGTGCGAAAAGTGGTTTTTCAACACTAACACAAGTGCGAAAAGTGGTTTTTCAACACTATCACAAGTGCAAAAAGTGTTTTTTCCACACTAATACAAGTGCAAAAGTGGTTTCCTGCACCAACACAAGTGCGAAAAGTGGTTTTTCAACACTAACACAAGAGCGAAAAGTGGTTTTTCAACACTATCACAAGTGCAAAAAGTGTTTTTTCCACACTAATACAAGTGCAAAAGTGGTTTCCTGCACAAACACAAGTGCGAAAAGTGGTTTTTCAACACTAACACAAGTGCGAAAAGTGGTTTTTCAACACTATCACAAGTGCAAAAAGTGTTTTTTCCACACTAATACAAGTGCAAAAGTGGTTTCCTGCACCAACACAAGTGCGAAATGTGGGTTTTCAACACTAACACAAGTGCGAAAAGTGGTTTTTCAACACTAACACAAGTGCGAAAAGTGGTTTTTCAACACTAACACAAGTGCGAAAAGTGGTTTTTCCACACTAATACAAGTGCAAAAGTGGTTTCCTGCACCAACACAAGTGCGAAAAGTGGTTTTTCAACACTAACACAAGTGCGAAAAGTGGTTTTTCAACACTAACACAAGTGCGAAAAGTGGTTTTTCAACACTATCACAAGTGCAAAAAGTGTTTTTTCCACACTAATACAAGTGCAAAAGTGGTTTTTCAACACTAACACAAGTGCGAAAAGTGGTTTTTCAACACTAACACAAGTGCGAAGTGTTTTTTCCACACTAATACAAGTGCAAAAGTGGTTTCCTGCACCAACACAAGTGCGAAAAGTGGTTTTTCAACACTAACACAACTGCGAAAAGTGGTTTTTCAACACTAACACAAGTGCGAAAAGTGGTTTTTCAACACTAACACAAGTGCGAAAAGTTGTTTTTCCACACTAATACAAGTGCAAAAGTGGTTTCCTGCACCAACACAAGTGCAAAAAGTGGTTTTTCAACACTAACACAAGTGCGAAAAGTGGTTTTTCAACACTATCACAAGTGCAAAAAGTGTTTTTTCCACACTAATACAAGTGCAAAAGTGGTTTCCTGCACCAACACAAGTGCGAAAAGTGGTTTTTCAACACTAATATAAGTGCGAAAAGTGGTTTGTCAACACTAACACAAGTGCGAAAAGTGGTTTTTCAACACTATCACAAGTGCAAAAAGTGGTTTTTCAACACTAACACAAGTGCAAAAAGTGGTTTTTCAACACTAACACAAGTGCGAAAAGTGGTTTTTCAACACTAACACAAGTGCGAAAAGTGGTTTTTCCACACTAATACAAGTGCAAAAGTGGTTTCCTGCACCAACACAAGTGCGAAAAGTGGTTTTTCAACACTAACAGAAGTGCTAAAAGTGGTTTTTCAACACTAACACAAGTGCAAAAAGTGTTTTTTCCACACTAATACAAGTGCAAAAGTGGTTTCCTGCACCAACACAAGTGCGAAAAAGTGGTTTTTCAACACTAACACAAGTGCGAAATGTGGTTTTTTCAACACTAACACAAGTGCGAAAAGTGGTTTTTAAACACTAACCCAAGTGCGAAAAGTGGTTTTTAAACACTAACACAAGTGCGAAAAGTGGTTTTTCAACACTAACACAAGTGCGAAAAGTGGTTTTTCCACACTAATACAAGTGCAAAAGTGGTTTCCTGCACCAACACAAGTGCGAAAAGTGGTTTTTCAACACTAACACAGGTGCGAAAAGTGGTTTTTCAACACTATCACAAGTGCAAAAAGTGTTTTTTCCACACTAATACAAGTGCAAAAGTGGTTTCCTGCACCAACACAAGTGCGAAAAGTGGTTTTTCAACACTAACACAAGTGCGAAAAGTGGTTTTTCAACACTAACACAAGTGCGAAAAGTGGTTTTTCCACACGAATACAAGTACAAAAGTGGTTTCCTGCACCAACACAAGTGCGAAAAGTGGTTTTTCAACACTAACACAAGTGCGAAAAGTGGTTTTTCAACACTAACACAAGTGCGAAAAGTGGTTTTTCAACACTGACACAAGTGCGAAAAGTGGTTTTTCCACACTAATACAAGTGCAAAAGTGGTTTCCTGCACCAACACAAGTGCTAAAAGTGGTTTTTCAACACTAACACAAGTGCGAAAAGTGGTTTTTCAACACTATCACAAGTGCAAAAAGTGTTTTTTCCACACTAATACAAGTGCAAAAGTGTTTCCTGCACCAACACAAGTGCGAAAAGTGGTTTTTCAACACTAACACAAGTGCGAAAAGTGGTTTTTCAACACTATCACAAGTGCAAAAAGTGTTTTTTCCACACTAATACAAGTGCAAAAGTGGTTTCCTGCACCAACACAAGTGCGAAAAGTGGTTTTCAACACTAACACAAGTGCGAAAAGTGTTTTTTCCACACTAATACAAGTGCGAAAAGTGGTTTCCTGCACCAACACAAGTGCGAAAAGAGGTTTTTCCACACTAATACAAGTGCAAAAGTGGTTTCCTGCACCAACACAAGTGCGAAAAGTGGTTTTTCCACACTAATACAAGTGCGAAAAGTGTTTTTTCCACACTAATACAAGTGCAAAAGTGGTTTCCTGCACCAACACAAGTGCGAAAAGTGGTTTTTCAACACTAACACAAGTGTGAAAAGTGGTTTTTCAACACTATCACAAGTGCAAACAGTGTTTTTTCCACACTAATACAAGTGCAAAAGTGGTTTCCTTCACCAACACAAGTGCGAAAAGTGGTTTTTCAACACTAACACAAGTGCAAAAAGTGGTTTTCCACACTAAGACAAGTGCAAAATTGGTTTCCTGCACCAACACAGTGCGAAAAGTGGTTTTTCAACACTAACACAAGTGCGAAAAGTGGTTTTTCAACACTATCACAAGTGCAAACAGTGTTTTTTCCACACTAATACAAGTGCAAAAGTGGTTTCCTGCACCAACACAAGTGCGAAAAGTGGTTTTTCAACACTAACACAAGTGCGAAAAGTGGTTTTTCAACACTATCACAAGTGCAAAAAGTGTTTTTTCCACACTAATACAGGTGAAAAAGTGGTTTTTCAACACTAACACAAGTGCGAAAAGTGGTTTTTCAACACTAACACAAGTGCGAAAAGTGTTTTTTCCACACTAATACAAGTGCAAAAGTTGTTTCCTGCACCAACACAAGTGCGAAAAGTGGTTTTTCAACACTAACACAAGTGCGAAAAGTGGTTTTTCAACACTAACACAAGTGCGAAAAGTGGTTTTTAAACACTAACACAAGTGCGAAAAGTGGTTTTTCAACACTAACACAAGTGCGAAAAGTGGTTTTTCCACACTAATACAAGTGCAAAAGTGGTTTCCTGCACCAACACAAGTGCGAAAAGTGGTTTTTCAACACTAACACAGGTGCGAAAAGTGGTTTTTCAACACTATCACAAATGCAAAAAGTGTTTTTTCCACACTAATACAAGTGCAAAAGTGGTTTCCTGCACCAACACAAGTGCGAAAAGTGGTTTTTCAACACTAACACAAGTGCGAAAAGTGGTTTTTCAAACACTAACACAAGTGCGAAAAGTGGTTTTTCCACACTAATACAAGTGCAAAAGTGGTTTCCTGCACCAACACAAGTGCGAAAAGTGGTTTTTCAACACTAACACAAGTGCGAAAAGTGGTTTTTCAACACTATCACAAGTGCGAAAAGTGGTTTTTCAACACTAACACAAGTGCGAAAAGTGGTTTTTCAACACTAACACAAGTGCGAAAAGTGGTTTTTCCACACTAACACAAGTGCGAAAAGTGGTTTTTCAACACTATCACAAGTGCAAAAAGTGTTTTTTCCACACTAATACAAGTGCAAAAGTGGTTTCCTGCACCAACACAAGTGCGAAAAGTGGTTTTTCAACACTATCACAAGTGCAAAAGTGTTTTTGTCCTCACTAATACAAGTGCAAAAGTGGTTTCCTGCACCAACACAAGTGCGAAAAATGGATTTTCAACATGAACACAAGTGCGAAAAGTGGTTTTTCCACACTAATACAAGTGCAAAAGTGGTTTCCTGCACCAACACAAGTGCAAAAAGTGTTTTTTCCACACCAATACAGGTGAAAAAGTGGTTTTTCAACACTAACACAAGTGCGAAAAGTGGTTTTTCAACACTAACACAAGTGCGAAAAGTGTTTTTTCCACACTAATACAAGTGCAAAAGTTGTTTCCTGCACCAACACAAGTGAGAAAAGTGGTTTTTCAACACTAACACAAGTGCGAAAAGTGGTTTTTCAACACTAACACAAGTGCGGAAAGTGGTTTTTAAACACTAACACAAGTGCGAAAAGTGGTTTTTCAACACTAACACAAGTGCGAAAAGTGGTTTTTCCACACTAATACAAGTGCAAAAGTGGTTTCCTGCACCAACACAAGTGCGAAAAGTGGTTTTTCAACACTAACACAAGTGCGAAAAGTGGTTTTTCAACACTAACACAAGTGCGAAAAGTGTTTTTTCCACACTAATACAAGTGCGAAAAGTGGTTTCCTGCACCAACACAAGTGCGAAAAGTGGTTTTTCCACACTAATACAAGTGCAAAAGTGGTTTCCTGCACCAACACAAGTGCGAAAAGTGGTTTTTCAACACTAACATAAGTGCGAAAAGTGGTTTTTCCACACTAATACAAGTGCGAAAAGTGTTTTTTCCACACTAATACAAGTGCAAAAGTGGTTTCCCTGCACCAACACAAGTGCGAAAAGTGGTTTTTTCAACACTAACACAAGTGCAAAAAGTGGTTTTTCAACACTATCACAAGTGCAAAAAGTGTTTTTTCCACACTAATACAAGTGCAAAAGTGGTTTCCTGCACCAACACAAGTGCGAAAAGTGGTTTTTCAACACTAACACAAGTGCGAAAAGTGGTTTTCCACACTAATACAAGTGCAAAATTGGTTTCCTGCACCAACACAAGTGCGAAAAGTGGTTTTTCAACACTATCACAAGTGCCAAAAGTGTTTTTTCCACACTAATACAAGTGCAAAAGTGGTTTCCTGCACCAACACAAGTGCGAAAAGTGGTTTTTCAACACTAACACAAGTGCGAAAAGTGGTTTTTCAACACTATCACAAGTGCAAAAAGTGTTTTTTCCACACTAATACAAGTGAAAAAGTGCTTTTTCAACACTAACACAAGTGCGGAAAGTGGTTTTTCAACACTAACACAAGTGCGAAAAGTGTTTTTTCCACACTAATACAAGTGCAAAAGTGGTTTCCTGCATCAACACAAGTGCGAAAAGTGGTTTTTCAACACGAACACAAGTGCGAAAAGTGGTTTTTCAACACTAACACAAGTGCGAAAAGTGGTTTTTAAACACTAACACAAGTGCGAAAAGTGGTTTTTCAACACTAACACAAGTGCGAAAAGTGGTTTTCCACACTAATACAGTGCAAAAGTGGTTTCCTGCACCAACACAAGTGCGAAAAGTGGTTTTTCAACACTAACACAGGTGCGAAAAGTGGTTTTTCAACACTATCACAAGTGCAAAAAGTGTTTTTGCCACACTAATACAAGTACAAAAGTGGTTTCCTGCAACAACACAAGTGCGAAAAGTGGTTTTTCAACACTAACACAAGTGTGAAAAGTGGTTTTTCAACACTAACACAAGTGCAAAAAGTGGTTTTTCAACACTATCACAAGTGCAAAAAGTGTTTTTTCCACACTAATACAAGTGCAAAAGTGGTTTTTCAACAATAACACAAGTGCGAAAAGTGGTTTTTCAACACTAACACAAGTGCGAAAAGTGTTTTTTCCACACTAATACAAGTGCAAAAGTGGTTTCCTGCACCAACACAAGTGCGAAAAGTGGTTTTTCAACACTAACACAAGTGCGAAAAGTTGTTTTTCAACACTATCACAAGTGCAAAAAGTGTTTTTTTCCACACTAATACAAGTGCAAAAGTGGTTTCCTGCAACAACACAAGTGCGAAAAGTGGTTTTTCAACACTAACACAAGTGTGAAAAGTGGTTTTTCAACACTAACACAAGTGTGAAAAGTGGTTTTTCAACACTAACACAAGTGCGAAAAGTGGTTTTTCAACACTATCACAAGTGCAAAAAGTGTTTTTTTCCACACTAATACAAGTGCAAAAGTGGTTTTTCAACAATAACACAAGTGCGAAAAGTGGTTTTTCAACACTAACACAAGTGCGAAAAGTGGTTTTTTCCACACTAATACAAGTGCAAAAGTGGTTTCCTGCACCAACACAAGTGCGAAAAATGGATTTTCAACACGAACACAAGTGCGAAAAGTGGTTTTTCAACACTAACACAAGTGCGAAAAGTGGTTTTTCCACACTAATACAAGTGCAAAAGTGGTTTCCTGCACCAACACAAGTGCGAAAAGTGGTTTTTCAACACTAACACAAGTGCAAAAAGTGGTTTTTCAACACTATCACAAGTGCAAAAAGTGTTTTTTCCACACTAATACAAGTGCAAAAGGTGGTTTCCTGCACCAACACAAGTGCGAAAAGTGGTTTTTCAACACTAACACAAGTGCGAAAAGTGGTTTTTCAACACTATCACAAGTGCAAAAAGTGTTTTTTCCACACTAATACAAGTGCAAAAGTGGTTTTTCAACACTAACACAAGTGCGAAAAGTGGTTTTTCAACACTAACACAAGTGCGAAGTGTTTTTTCCACACTAATACAAGTGCAAAAGTGGTTTCCTGCACCAACACAAGTGCGAAAAGTGGTTTTCAACACTAACACAACTGCGAAAAGTGGTTTTTCAACACTAACACAAGTGCGAAAAGTGGTTTTTCAACACTAACACAAGTGCGAAAAGTTGTTTTTCCACACTAATACAAGTGCAAAAGTGGTTTCCTGCACCAACACAAGTGCGAAAAGTGGTTTTTCAACACTAACACAAGTGCGAAATGTGGTTTTTCAACACTAACACAAGTGCGAAAAGTGGTTTTTAAACACTAACCCAAGTGCGAAAAGTGTTTTTAAACACTAACACAAGTGCGAAAAGTGGTTTTTCAACACTAACACAAGTGCGAAAAGTGGTTTTTCCACACTAATACAAGTGCAAAAGTGGTTTCCTGCACCAACACAAGTGCGAAAAGTGGTTTTTCAACACTAACACAGGTGCGAAAAGTGGTTTTTCAACACTATCACAAGTGCAAAAAGTGTTTTTTCCACACTAATACAAGTGCAAAAGTGGTTTCCTGCACCAACACAAGTGCGAAAAGTGGTTTTTCAACACTAACACAAGTGCGAAAAGTGGTTTTTCAACACTAACACAAGTGCGAAAAGTGGTTTTTCCACACGAATACAAGTACAAAAGTGGTTTCCTGCACCAACACAAGTGCGAAAAGTGGTTTTTCAACACTAACACAAGTGCGAAAAGTGGTTTTTCAACACTAACACAAGTGCGAAAAGTGGTTTTTCAACACTAACACAAGTGCGAAAAGTGGTTTTTCCACACTAATACAAGTGCAAAAGTGGTTTCCTGCACCAACACAAGTGCTAAAAGTGGTTTTTCAACACTAACACAAGTGCGAAAAGTGGTTTTTCAACACTATCACAAGTGCAAAAAGTGTTTTTTCCACACTAATACAAGTGCAAAAGTGTTTCCTGCACCAACACAAGTGCGAAAAGTGGTTTTTCAACACTAACACAAGTGCGAAAAGTGGTTTTTCAACACTATCACAAGTGCAAAAAGTGTTTTTTCCACACACTAATACAAGTGCAAAAGTGGTTTCCTGCACCAACACAAGTGCGAAAAGTGGTTTTTCAACACTAACACAAGTGCGAAAAGTGTTTTTTTCCACACTAATACAAGTGCGAAAAGTGGTTTCCTGCACCAACACAAGTGCGAAAAGAGGTTTTTCCACACTAATACAAGTGCAAAAGTGGTTTCCTGCACCAACACAAGTGCGAAAAGTGGTTTTTCCACACTAATACAAGTGCGAAAAGTGTTTTTTCCACACTAATACAAGTGCAAAAGTGGTTTCCTGCACCAACACAAGTGCGAAAAGTGGTTTTTCAACACTAACACAAGTGTGAAAAGTGGTTTTTCAACACTATCACAAGTGCAAACAGTGTTTTTTCCACACTAATACAAGTGCAAAAGTGGTTTCCTTCACCAACACAAGTGCGAAAAGTGGTTTTTCAACACTAACACAAGTGCAAAAAGTGGTTTTCCACACTAAGACAAGTGCAAAATTGGTTTCCTGCACCAACACAAGTGCGAAAAGTGGTTTTTCAACACTAACACAAGTGCGAAAAGTGGTTTTTCAACACTATCACAAGTGCAAACAGTGTTTTTTCCACACTAATACAAGTGCAAAAGTGGTTTCCTGCACCAACACAAGTGCGAAAAGTGGTTTTTCAACACTAACACAAGTGCGAAAAGTGGTTTTTCAACACTATCACAAGTGCAAAAAGTGTTTTTTTCCCACACTAATACAGGTGAAAAAGTGGTTTTTCAACACTAACACAAGTGCGAAAAGTGGTTTTTCAACACTAACACAAGTGCGAAAAGTGTTTTTTCCACACTAATACAAGTGCAAAAGTTGTTTCCTGCACCAACACAAGTGCGAAAAGTGGTTTTTCAACACTAACACAAGTGCGAAAAGTGGTTTTTCAACACTAACACAAGTGCGAAAAGTGGTTTTTAAACACTAACACAAGTGCGAAAAGTGGTTTTTTCAACACTAACACAAGTGCGAAAAGTGGTTTTTCCACACTAATACAAGTGCAAAAGTGGTTTCCTGCACCAACACAAGTGCGAAAAGTGGTTTTTCAACACTAACACAGGTGCGAAAAGTGGTTTTTCAACACTATCACAAGTGCAAAAAGTGTTTTTTCCACACTAATACAAGTGCAAAAGTGGTTTCCTGCACCAACACAAGTGCGAAAAGTGGTTTTTCAACACTAACACAAGTGCGAAAAGTGGTTTTTCAACACTAACACAAGTGCGAAAAGTGGTTTTTCCACACTAATACAAGTGCAAAAGTGGTTTCCTGCACCAACACAAGTGCGAAAAAGTGGTTTTTCAACACTAACACAAGTGCGAAAAGTGGTTTTTCAACACTATCACAAGTGCGAAAAGTGGTTTTTCAACACTAACACAAGTGCGAAAAGTGGTTTTTCAACACTAACACAAGTGCGAAAAGTGGTTTTTCCACACTAACACAAGTGCGAAAAGTGGTTTTTCAACACTATCACAAGTGCAAAAAGTGTTTTTTCCACACTAATACAAGTGCAAAAGTGGTTTCCTGCACCAACACAAGTGCGAAAAGTGGTTTTTCAACACTATCACAAGTGCAAAAGTGTTTTTGTCCTCACTAATACAAGTGCAAAAGTGGTT
>NW_027617898.1:0-92960 GCF_964187855.1 Myxine glutinosa | reverse complement strand
TCCCAGGTGTCATTAAAATCTTTGATTGTCTTCTGAGACGAATGTGGACATTTAATTCTCTTGAGTCTTGTCAAATTAATTTAAAGACTAAATGAATTAAAGAAAATCCACAACAATTAATGGTGACTGTTTGACAGGGATACTGAAGGAGGCTTGGAGCAACGGGGGAGCAGACAGGAGTGCGTGAAAGGTGGATTGAAGGTAAGGGACAATTGTGTACCCTGTTAAAAGTTGCCTCCACCTCGCACGTACTGAACTCTCTCTTCCCTCACTCCGAGTCATCTGGTAACGTATAAAAGAACCAATTGCTGATTTAAATGACCATGTATTGTGTAAAGTGTGTGTTTACCTGTTTGCTTTATTATGTACACGTGTAAAAGGTGTATGTACAGGTGTATTATGTACAGGTGTATTATGTACAGGTGTAAAACCCTCTCGCAGGTGGAGGTGTAATGTTCAGTGTGTGTGATCTGGTTAGATCTGATACGGTTTTGAGTTCACCGGGCTCTGAAAATGAGTGAAACAACTCTAAAGGTGTGTGATTTGGTGTGTGTTCTGGCCATTTAAAGATTTGGTAAGCGGGTACACCGGATGCTCGATCGCATGAAATACCCCAGGTGTGTTTTGTCCAAACCAGATCTGATCTGGTTTCGACAGGTTTTTCACACAAGTGTCCGCATATTGTCGCGGTGGTTCTTAACTGTTTCACTCACTTACTCTTGCTGCAGAAGAAAGGGGTGATGAAAAGTTATTTGTTTTAGTGTGAAGTAGGTTGGTTGCTTATTTGTCACAGTAAGGTGAGAGTTGTGTTTTAAGCTTGGTTGCCGATATCGACCTGGACTTGGTGTCAGTGAACTGCTAAAGGGCATAAAATCGTGTTGTGTGCATGGTAAATTGCATTTTCCCTGAGTTGATTTATCTGGTACATTGGTGTTGAAATAATTGTGGCTTTGAATGAATTGTTGCTTGGAATGTGTTGGAATGTGTTGATTGGAAAAGTGATTTCTGATCGCTGATCCGATCTGGTTTTGAATGGTTTGATTTAATTTTGAGTTGATTGGAGGTAATAAGGATTTGTGTTGATTTATTGATTTGAGTTGATCTGGAAATGTACAAATTCTGGTTGGGTTTACAGTTTGCGTTTTGGTTATGCAATTTACTGGTTCTGGTATTTGTATTATTGGTCATAGATTTGTGATTCGTGGAATTGTTTGCACGGCATTGGTTGCATTGTTGGAAGTAATTGTGTGCGTGTCATGAATTGTCATAGGAAGAGTGGTTTCAACAGTAATGGTGAAAATGGTGTGCTTTGAAAATGGTGTGTAAGTCATGGGTAAATGAGAATGTATATGTGTGAAATACATTCGACGTGATTGATGTTTGCAGACGGGCTGACAGATACAATCCACGCGGATTGTGACCGACGCGAACATTTATATGAATGTATAAATGGAAAATAGTTATTTAAATAGATATTGTGTCATGACACAAAAGGTTGAACGTGCGATTCCAGGAATGAGCAAGTATTTTGATATAAGCTGACGTTTCAAGTGACGATTTGAAATGTCGGAAGCTTAGATCAATCTTAAAGATACCAGCTTTTCATCTGTGAGCCGCAAGTCGACCATTTGTTTAATTTTAGATACTATACCTAATATTTACATGTAAATGCATGACTGGTCTGGATTTGGACTGCTCTGTGAGTTTTTGGGAAACTGGTATGTGCAGCTGGATTAAGTTTGAGTGGTTGTTACATATACTCTGGGTACATGTGACTTAAAGGATGAATTGGACTTGCTGTGAACAGTGTAGATGCAAGAAGAGATAGACAGGGACACAATGAGCTGCCCGGTGAGCCATTGAGGTCGATTTGATGTTTTGTTGTTGTTGTTGTCTTGGGGGTTCGGTTGTTGCATTGCCAAAGGTTTCTGTGTGGTGTGGTGTCTGTTGATAGCGGATTGCCTGTTGTCTTGTGTGACGTAAGCAGGGATGTATGTAACTGTATGTAACTGCCTGGAGTCAGAGAAACAACTTCAGTTGTTGACATTGGCTGCAAATTGTCCGGAGTGCTTTAATTTGCACAGGGAATGAAAATTGGGATGACAATTGCATTCATTGAGTAAGTTACATGTTTCGTTTTGTGGATCTGGGGACAAGCTAGTTTGATGTGACCCTGGGGTCTTCTGTGTGTCTATGTGTTTGTCTGTCTGTTACACTGGACTCTTGGATGGGTTTTCATGAGACGAATTTCAGACAAAACCCTCTTATTTCAGAATTGATCTGCACCCCACCTCACTGTGAAACTTTGGACAGGTTGTGTGTGTCTCAGAGGTTTATGGACAAATTTGGGTGTAATCTGGTGGACAGTATCAATGTGGAAGGAGACCGATAGACATCACAGGTTAGAGTTGTGACATGGTGTAGACAGATTGAAATTGCGATGTTCGCGCCATGGGTGGAGTGTCCCAATTCTGCCAAAATTGGTATTTACACGTCGCTACAATTGGTAGTGATGCATTGGTGGTGATTAATTCTGGTAAATTTGGAATTGGTGGTGGTACAAAGATAATTATATTTTAGGTGTTGGTGTAACAGTAATTACTAAATGTTAATTGTTGGATGGCAGAGGTAATGGTGTAGTTTAATGTTCACACTGTTTGGGAAAATAATGCTCTATGCAACATGATCCTAAAAAGAACCCATCCCTATATCTAAGGATCAGGGAGGGAAAGAATGGAAAATTTGGGGTATTAAAAGTTACGAAACTCAAAATATCTAGGTTTGGATGTGCAGTCATTGGAAAAATAAATTGAATATGATAACGGTTCCAGATATCTCTGCATACAAGGCATTCTTATGGGGTTAAAATTATTATTTTTATATAGTCACGTGAAAAAGTAAGTACACCCCATGTAAGGTTTTGACTTTTTCAACATATTTCAACATACACCTATTTGATCTTCATTTCAACAATATTGATAGATAAAGGTGATATAATATAACAAATATCATGAAACATTTACATTTTGTAGTCCATTGTATAATTTAAATAAACATAAATGCAAATTTCGCATGTGGAAAAAGTAAGTACACCCTTGGCTCTAATAGGTGGTATTGCCCCCTTTGGCAGAAACAACCTCAAGTAGGCGTTTCTTATAACTGTCTACCAGTCTCTGACATCGTATGGGAGAAATTTTTGTCCACTCCTCCATGCAGAATTCTTTCAGCTGTGCGATGTTTGAGGGGTTTCTTGCATGCACAGTTCGTTTCAAATCCCCCCCCACAACATCTCGATGGGATTTAGATCCGGGCTTTGACTTGGCCATTCCAGAACCCTCCATTTCTTTCTTTTCAGCCAATTCCTTGGTAGATTTACTGGTATGTTTAGGGTCATTATCATGTTACAAGGTTCACGTTCGGTTGAGCTTCAACTTTCCGACAGATGGCCTCACATTATCCTCAAGCACCCTCTGGTACAATGAAGAATTCATAGTGGATTTATATGATGGTGAGTTGCCCAGGCCCTGATTGAGCAAAGCTGCCCAAAACCATAATATTTCCACCACCATGCTTTACAGTTGGTGTCAGGTTCTTTTGGTCAAATGCTGTCTTTGGTTTTCGCCAAACATGTCTTCTGGTACTGTGGCCAAATAGCCCTACCGTTGACTCATCTGTCCAGAGCACATTGTTTCAGAAGTGCTAGTCTTTGCCTCGGTGTTCATTGGCAAACTTTAGTCTTGCCCTGATGTTCTTTCTGGACAGCAAAGGTTTCCTCCTGGCACACCTCCCATGTAGATCAAATTTGTGCAGCCTCTTTCTAATGGTAGACTCGTGTACTTTGACATCAACAGTGGCAAGAGCTACCTGTAGGTCCCGTGATGACATTCTGGGGTTCTTAGAGACTTCTTTCAGCATCTTGCAGTCTGCTCGGGCTGAACTTGCTGGGGCGGCCTGGCCTGAACAAGTTGGCAGTTGTTTGGAATCTTCTCCACTTGTAGATGATCTTCCAGACAGTCGAATAATTGATTTGAAATTGTTTGGAGATCTTTTAAAATCCCTTCCCAGACTCGTAGGAATCTATAACCTCTTTCTGAAGGCCCCAGAGAGCTCTTTTGATCTGGGCATGGTGACGCCACACACTTCAACAACAAAGAGCAAACCAAACTAAATGTCTGAGGTTTAAATAAGACAGGTTCCTCCAAGATCCTCTCTAACGATGTTCTAATCATTTGCACCTGAGCTGGTGCACCTGATTCTAATTTTAGGTATTTGAAGTAGTGATAAATGTAGGGGTGTACTTACTTTTTCCACATGCGAAATTTGCATTTAGGTTTATTTAAATTATACAATGGACTACAAAATGTAAATGTTTCATGATATTTGTTATATTATATCACCTTTATCTATCAATATTGTTGAAATGAAGATCAAATAGCTGTATGTTGAAATATGTTGAAAAAGTCAAAACCTTACATGGGGTGTACTTACTTTTTCACGTGACTGCATAAAGTGCTGCTTCTGCTGCTTCTGCTGTCTCAACAATGGATGGAGGTCCTCAATGCCAAACAAGAAATCAGAGCTGTCTCCCTTGACATATCACGGGCCTTTGATACGGTCTGGCACCCAGCTCTGCTCACCAAACTCTCCTCCTATGGTATCCATGGAAATCTCCATGCATGGCTTGCGGACTTCCTCTCTGGTCGTAGTCAACGTGTGGCCCTGAATGGATTTCTCTCATCTCCCCTTCCTGTTCAGGCTGGAGTTCCCCAAGGAAATGTGCTGGGCCCTGTGCTTTTTCTGGTCTTTATCAATGATCTCTCCGACTCTCTGGAAAATCCTCTCTATCTCTTTGCTGATGACTCCACTCTCTGCCGCTCCATTCCTCTTCCCTCAGATCGGCAGTCTGCAGCCTCCTCACTCTCTGAAGACCTGGACAAAATCACAGACTGGTCAAACAAGTGGAACATGTCTTTCAATCCTGACAAATCTCACTCTCTTACTATGTCTCTCCGAAAAGATCGACTGGACAACCCTCCCATCTACTTTCTCAACAATCCTCTCCAAGAAGTTCTGTCACTCAAGCTTTTGGGTCTCACTATCTGCCATGATCTTTCTTGGGAAAACCACATTTCCAAGCTGGCCTCCAAAGCCAGTCGCCGACTGGGCATCCTCTGTCATGCGACGTCCTTCCTCGGCACACCTGAGCTCCTCACCACATACAAGGCTTTCATCCGCAGCTCAATGGAATACTGTTCTCCCCTATGGGCTGGTGCTCCTGCCTCACACCTGGCTCGGCTTCACGCTGTTGAATCCAAAGCTTTCAAAATCATTGGAATCTCCCGCGATGAAGCTATCTCTGAGGGCCTTTCACTCACTCACCGCAGGCAGGTAGGTGGCCTTTCTGTCTTCTACCGACTCCTCTCCGGCCTTGCTCCCCCAGCTCTCTCTGTGCTCTGTCCCCCAAATATTCCTACAGGTCGCACAAGATCTGCCAGCAACCCTCTGATTGTTAAACTGCCGAAATCTCGGCTCTCTGCTCACCTTCACTCTTTCATTCCTCTTTTCTCCCGCCTGTGGAACAAACTCCCACACT
Source organism: Myxine glutinosa (assembly GCF_964187855.1). Classification (NCBI taxonomy): domain Eukaryota; kingdom Metazoa; phylum Chordata; class Myxini; order Myxiniformes; family Myxinidae; genus Myxine; species Myxine glutinosa. The sequence continues at coordinate 87,367 of NW_027617898.1, read as the reverse complement.
CCCTTCAATCCCTCTCCTCCCTCCAGGTCTTTAAAACAGCTGTTCACCACCATCTCTTATCTTCCCCCATCCATAACCTTGATCTTTTCTACCCCCACTAATTCACCCCAGATCCACCTTGTTTGAAATTCCAACTTCTTTCCTTGAAATCCTGGCAGTGTCCATATGTTTATACCTCTCCCACCCCCCCCCCCCCTTCACATGCTACCCCCCAAAGCCCTCTCCCTCCCACAGATCTCTCCATGTCTCCATGTCTCTCGGTCCCTGCTCTCAAATGTTGTGTTTGTGTCCTTCCCCCTCTCTCCCCATCTTGTCTACCGCTCCCGATGTTATTTGTTTTATGTGTCTGTTTGTCTTTCTGTGTGATTAATGTTCGCTCTTTCACGAGCCTCGATCTTGTATACAAAAAAAAAAAAGAAAAAAAAAAAGTGCATGCATGAGAAAGGAAATTTTGTCTGTTGAACTAATAGTTGTAAAGGGTAATGTGGTATATGAACTTTTATCGAATACCCACCAACAATATGTGTTTTGTATGCAGTTATAGGGCTAATACCTGAGATGGAATAAGACTTTAAATATGATATTACAGTAACAGAGGATGTAAAATAAGCTGACTTTTCTCATAATTAGTCCTGTTGCGAGTGCCATGTGAGTTCACCATATTTAACAACCACCCCTCCCCCCAGATCGGAGGAGGGGGGTGGTGGGCGGGGGGCCTTGCGACTTGACATATGACATTCCATATTTACATCTAATAAATGGTTCCCGGTTGAATGACACCCACCCTGATATAATAATGATAATGATAAGGAATTCCGACGCAAACAAATGTATATAAAGCATGGGTTTATGTAAAGTGACGGTGCAGCTGCCTCAGTGGGATGGTATGTTTAGTAAACAAAGACAGATGTGATAATGGACAAGAGCTCACTATGATGAGCCGGATGACTTGTGAAAAGAAATTTGATAATGCTCCCTGAGAACGGTAATATTTTGATATGTACTGGGGAGTGGTTTCTGGGTAAAGATTTGCTGAATTAATAACGCAAAAAATGATAACACAGAATTAATACTTCTCTGCATTTAGCCCACACAAGATCTCATTCATCTATCTATAATTCCAGTAATCTCTGTGTGTTTGTTTGTCTGTGACCGCTGTTTCTCGACAACCACGGGTCCGATATACTTTAAACTTGCCAGGTATATTGCTGGGGACCCGAGGATGTGCCTTTTCAAGGTTTCATATTAATCGGAGAAGTAGTTACCGAGCTATGTCCAAAAAACGATTCAACCAATCAGAGAGCAGCGAGCTATCGCGTGTGCCGAACGTGGCGAACACACTCTGCCTCGGATGGCACATTTGAGAGCGTATTCATTTATTTCACGTTTGCAAACTATGTTGGCGTTAAACTATGTTTTAAAACTAATAATAAAACTAATAAAAACTAATTTGCGATTCATCGTAACTGCGATATACGACCTTCCGGAGCTCCTGTGAGAGCGTGCGCCATTACGGATAGTACGGGTACGTGCATGCCATATGTTGGCGTTAAACTATGTTTTAAAACTAATTAAACGGACAAATTTCATGTCATGTTTCATGTAAATAGAGGGGGGGGGGGGATTGTCACTGTACTCGCAAGCCGTTTGCCGTTCGCTTTGGCGTTGCGAATGGACCAAAACATTTCATGGACCAAACCATTTCATGTAAAGCGTTCGCCGTTCGCTTTGGCGTTGCGAATGGACCAAAACATTTCATGGACCAAAACATTTCATGTAAATAGAGGGGGCGATATAATTTTAGATATAGATATAGTACGGGCATGCCCGAGTATAGCAAATGAGAGTAATTATTAGAAACTAGGACGTGCCCGTACGTGGGTGCCCGTTCAGAAAAACATTCCAAACCGCGTGGCAGTAACGACCACAGAACCCCCCCCCTCTATTTACATGAAATGGTTTGGTCCATTCGCAAAGCCAAAGCGAACGACCACAGAACCCCCCCCTCTATTTACATGAATGGTTTGGTCCATTCGCAAAGCCAAAGCGAACGACCACAGAACCCCCCCCTCTATTTACATGAATGGTTTGGTCCATTCGCAAAGCCAAAGCGAACGACCACAGAACCCCCCCCCCCCCCCCTCTATTTACATGAATGGTTTGGTCCATTCGCAAAGCCAAAGCGAACGGCGAACGGCTAAATCGCCATAGCTCGGTAACTACTTCTGCGATTAATTTAAAACCTTGAAAAGGCACATCCTCGGGTCCCCAGCAATATATATACCTGGCAAGTTTCAAGTATATCGGACCGGTAGTTGTCGAGAAACAGCGGTCACAGACAAACACACACACACACACACACACACACAGACACACACACACACAGACACACACACACACAGACACACACACACACACACACACACACACACACACACACACACACACACACACACACACACACACACACACACACACACACACACACACACATTACTGGAATTATAGATAGATGTATGCAGATGCCAAATTCTAGTGAGAATGGAAATGTACACATTGGAGGTAGTTCCTTTTGGTTGGGATGAATTATGTAGTTTCCCAAGGATGCAAACAGTAGTCATCTAAGGAGATAGTGATGCCAGGTGTACAAGGTTGGGAAAGGAGGGTATAAATGTAATGAATTCGAGGATAGTTTTAGCCCCAAAAAGGACTGGTTTGCTATTTCGAACTCTAAATCGTGAAAATTGTAGGAAATACTTTTAGAGGCTGAGGTAAGTCTATTATGAAATTCATTTTCACCATTCTAAATGGTTCCTGACATGGAGTGGAAGTACGAAACGTGTGTGTTCACAAATTCAAAAGCAATCCTTCACACACATTTCAAAAGTGTGTGAAGTTTCACACAGTTTCACACACTTTCAAAAGTTTCACACACGTTCACAAATTCAAAAGCAATCATGACACACCTTCAACAGCTCTCCCTATCTCTTCCACCTCTTCCACATCTTACCCTACCCCTCCTCCCCCCTGTTCTGTATCTGATGCTCCCCCTTCCTCTTCATTAACGGTATGGACCTCAAACATCCGGGGCCTTCGTTCAAACTCAACTGATCTCTCCATACAGGTTGCTTCTGTCAAACCAGACGTGATCTGCTTAACAGAAACTTTCCTCCTTTATGATGTCTCTGATTCCATAGTATCTCTCCCGGGCTACTCCCTCCTCCGGTATGATAGACCTGAGCCTCGTCCTGGAGGCGGGGTTGCTATCTTTATCAAAAACTCTCTTCCTCACTCGCCCTGCACTGCACTCTCTCCACCTCACCCCCAGGAATACCTCTGGCTACGGCTTCCCCTTCGCTCCCACCTCTTGTTCATATGTGTGTTGTACCGTCCACCAAACAGTGATGACTCCATCTACATCTCGCTGTCTGATGATATGGACCAACTTCTATTTACTCATCCCAACTCTCTCTTCCTCATATGTGGTGATTTCAATTGTCACCATGCCAGTTGGCTGGGTGTGGGTACCTCTCTCACCAGCCATGGCTCTTCAGCAAAGGACTTCTGCGACTCACTGGGACTGACACAATCTGTCAATTTCCCGACCCGGATCTCAGTCAACGGAACATCTTCTCTTCTGGACTTGGTTATGACTAACTTCCCTGAAAATGTCTGCTGCTCTTCTTCTGCTCCGATCGGATCATCTGATCATGTCCTTGTTAAAGTGGACATCTCTCTGACCATCCTCAGGGAGCCTGCTCAGCGTCGACGAGTCTGGCATTTCACTCAGGCCAACTGGCACGGTCTTCAAGCAGCCATCAATCATCTGGACTGGTCTCCCATCTCTACCACCTCTGACATCAACTCATCCTGGGAATTCTTCCAAAGTAAATTGCTCTCTCTCATGCACAGATTTATCCCATCTCGTCTTCAGTTGTCATACCCTTCCTCCCGTCCATGGTACACGGAATCTTGTGGTGAGGCTGTTGCCCAGAAACAACTTGCCTTCGTCTCCTGGAAAGCAAATCCAACGGAAGGAAATCTCATTTCCTTTCACAAAGCCCGAAACAAGTGTGTGTCCACCCTTAGGAGAGCCAGGAAACAATATCTCTCCGTTCTCAAGACCGAACTCTCTTATCTGTCTCCCTCTTCCAAATCCTGGTGGCGTCTGGTCAAATCCGTTTCTGGTGTTTGTTCCCCCTCCATCCCCTCCCTTACCTCAAACGGCTACACAGCTGACTCCGCACGTGAAAAAGCTGAATGCCTCAACTCTGTGTTTGCCTCTAAATCTTGTGTCCCAAACCCATCCCTCTCTGTACCCACCATACCCAGTCGTACCCTGCTGCTCCTGGACTCCGTGTCCTTTCCTCCTGACAAGGTGGAAAAGTTTCTGTCAACCCTCGACTCTGATTCTGCAACTGGACCCGACGGCATCAGCCCACGGGTCCTAAAATCCTGCTCTGCTGCTCTATCTCACCCTCTCTCTGTTCTCTTCACCCTCTCTTTTGCTCAAGGTCAACTGCCATCTGCTTGGAAATCAGCCAACATCACCGCTTTGCACAAAAAAGGTGCAAAAACAGATCCTAGCAACTACAGACCAATCAGCCTTCTCCCAATTATCAGCAAAGTCATGGAATCCATCATTGCTTCGGATATGAAATCTTTCCTCTTCTCCAATGGCTTGATCTCTGATCATCAATTTGGTTTCAGACCAGGTCACTCTACTCTGGACATGCTGCTTCTGCTGTCTCAACAATGGATGGAGGTCCTCAATGCCAAACAGGAAATTAGAGCTGTCTCCCTCGACATATCACGTGCCTTCGACACGGTCTGGCACCCCGCTCTGCTCACCAAACTCTCCTCCTTTGGTATCCATGGAAATCTCCACGCATGGCTGGCGGACTTCCTCTCTAGTCGTCGTCAACGTGTGGCCCTGAATGGGTTTCTCTCATCTCCTCTTCCTGTTCAGGCTGGAGTTCCCCAAGGCAGTGTTCTGGGCCCCGTGCTTTTTCTGGTCTTCATCAATGATCTCTCTGACTCTCTCGAAAATCCTCTCTATCTCTTTGCTGATGACTCCACTCTCTGCCGCTCCATTCCTCTTCCCTCAGATCGGCAGTCTGCTGCCTCCTCACTCTCTGAAGACCTGGACAAAATCACAGACTGGTCAAACAAGTGGAACATGTCTTTCAATCCTGACAAATCTCACACTCTTACTATGTCTCTCCGAAAAGATCGACTGGACAACCCTCCCATCTACTTTCTCAACAATCCTCTCCAAGAAGTTCTGTCGCTCAAGATTTTGGGTCTCACTATCTGCCATGATCTTTCTTGGGAAAACCACATTTCCAAGCTGGCCTCCAAAGCCAGTCGCCGACTGGGCATCCTCCGTCGTGCGAAGTCCTTCCTCGGCACACCTGAGCTCCTCACCACATACAAGGCTTTCATCCGCAGCTCAATGGAATACTGTTCTCCCCTATGGGCCGGTGCTTCTGCCTCACACCTAGCTCGGCTTCACGCTGTTGAAACCAAAGCTTTCAGAATTATTGGAATCTCCCGCGATGAAGCTATCTCTGAGGGCCTTTCACTCACTCACCGCAGGCAGGTAGGTGGTCTTTCTGTCTTCTACCGACTCCTCTCCGGCCTTGCACCCCCAGCTCTCTCTGTGCTCTGTCCCCCAAATATTCCTACAGGTCGCACAAGATCTGCCAGCAACCCTCTGATGGTTAAACTGCCGAAATCTCGGCTCTCTGCTCACCTTCACTCTTTCATTCCTCTTTTCTCCCGCCTCTGGAACAAACTCCCTCCAATCCCACTCCTCCCTCCAGGTCTTTAAAACAGCTGTTCACCACCATCTCTTATCTTCCACCATCCAAAACCTTGATCTTTTCTACCCCCGCTAATTCACCCCAGATCCACCTTGTTTGAAATTCCAACTTCTTTCCTGGAAGTCCTGGCAGTGTCCATATGTTTTATACCTCTCCCACCGCCCCCTTCCCATGCCCCCCCCCCCCCCCAAAGCCCTCGCCCTCTCAGATCTCTCGATGTCTCCATGTCTCTCGGTCCCTGCTCTCAAATGTTGTGTTTGTGTCCTTCCCCCTCTCTCCCCATCTTGTCTACCGCTCCCGATGTTATATGTTTTATGTGTCGGTTTGTCTTTCTGTGTGATTAATGTTCGCTCTTTCACGAGCCTCGATCTTGTATACAAAAAAAAAAATGAAAGATATGTCTTTGGGAAGTTTGCAAAATTTGTGATGAATCTTGCATGGGTCCAGCAAAGCATTTTTCAGTTTATTGAAAGTTGGATTTTGTAAAATAATGGTTTAATATAACCACAGTAGAAAATAATATACAGATTTGGGACATTTTGTAAACTTTCGAATAATGAGAAGATTCATAAAATTCATTTTATTTATTTCATGGAAAATATTTGGGTTGCAAGTGGAGAAGCACGGTTGAAATTACGATCCAGTGGATGATATATATATCCCAACACAATACATTTTGATAACTTGCGACATCTACATACCGGTGCCATTTGTATTCACTGGTGAGAGTGGAAATATGAAAATTGTAAAACTGATGATAAAACTAGGTTATTTTTATTGTAAAAAATAATAAAAATAAAAATAAAAATAAAGAGGGAGTATCCAGGAAAAGGATGTTCAAGTGAACTTTGTGCTGTGAAAAGAATGTCGAGTTAATGGAAGTGTTTTGTTCGATTAATTTTGTTCAATTTGTGTTCAAATGATCAGTTTATCACAATTCATAAAAAAATGATGAAGGGATGCTCCAATTAATTGAATAAAATGAGTAATCTTGAACCAGAAGGAAAACATGGCCTCAATGAAGGGAGAGCGGCTTTATGTGTTTTATCGTATTTTTTTTTAGTAAGGTGTGGATATGTATAAGGTGAATAAAAAAGGAAATAAACAAGTACACATACATTCAAAGTACACCGCCCCCATGCCAAATAATGAAATATCCTACAGCGCGGCATTGCCGGGGCGCCTCTGGCGCCCGGCAATACCGCAGTGCACCTCATAGAGGCTGCATTGGGAGGAAGAGGTGTTCGCTAATTGATTGATTAATTGTATAATTAAAATCAATAAAAGATTATCACAAAATATTTTCTTAATCAATTGGCTAATAGCATAACTAAACCAGTAGTGCTTCATCCGAAGACCTATCTTTTAGAAATTTTATTAAATGTCATTAATAAAAAATTAAATAATTAATTGATTAATCAATAAATAATTAATCAATTAATCAATAAATAATTAAGCAATTAAATGATTAATCAATAAATCTAAAATATCCTTGATAGCCACATCACTTGGTCACTCATGTCCAAATATTAGCTTCCCAGCTCAAAAGGTGCCTGAGATATTGGCCAAATGAGAAAGAAAATAAATAAATGATTAATAATGAAAATAAATAAATAATAATCATAAAAAATTAAATTATTAATCAATTTGGTCAGAGAACACATAAACTACCACTATTTCATCAGAATCTGTAACTTAAAAAAAAAAAAATTTTTGGTCATTAATCGAATAATTAAATAATTAATCGATTAATTGATTAATTAATAAATCAAAAATAGCATTTGCAGCCAAATCACCTGGTAATTGGCGTGTCCAAATATCAGCTTCCTAACTCAAAAGGTGCCTGAGTTAATGGTCAGAAGAGAAAGGAAATTTGATTAATTAAATAAGTACTTAATTAATCGCTAATAATTCAATAACTCCTCAATTAATTGATTAATCAAAAAACCAAAAATACCGTTTTTGACAAAGGACTTGCTCACTATTGTGCCGAAATTTCAGCTTCTTAGCTTGAAGGATGGCTGAGATATCGCCCGGACAACCAAGAAAACAAACAAACAAGTACACATACATTCAAAGTACACCGCCCCATGCCAAATAATTAAATATGCTGCAGCGCGGCATTGCCGGGGTGCCTCCGGCGCCCGGCAATACCGCAGTGCAGCTCATTGAGGCTGCATTGGGAGGGAGAGGTGTACACTAATTGATTGATTAATTGTATAATTAAAATCAATAAAAGATTATCACAAAATATTTTCATAATCAATTGGCTAATCGCATAACTAAACCACTAGTGCTTCATCCGAAGATGTATCTTTTAGAAATTTAATTAAATAAGTCATTTATAAAAAATTAAATAATTAATTGATTACTCAATAAATAATTAATCGATTAATCAATAAATAATTAATAGATGAAATGATTAATCAATAAATCAAAAATATCCTTGATAGCCACATCACTTGGTCACTCATGTCCAAATATTAGCTTCCCAGCTCAAAAGGTGCCTGAGATATTGGCCAAATGAGAAAGAAAATAAATAAATGATTAATAATGAAAATAAATAAATAATAATCATAAAAAAATTAAATTATTAATCAATTTGGTCAGAGAACACATAAACTACCACTATTTCATCAGAATCTGTAACTTTAAAAAAAAAATTTTTTTTGTCATTAATCGAATAATTAAATAATTAATCGATTAATTGATTAATTAATAAATCAAAAATATCCTTTGCAGCCAAATCACCTGGTCATTGGCATGTCCAAATATCAGCTTCCTAACTCAAAAGGTGCCTGAGTTAATAATGGTCAGAAGAGAAATGAAATTTAATTAATTAAATAAGTACTTAATTAAACGCTAATAATTAAATAACTCCTCAATTAATTGATTATTCAAAAAACAAAAAATACCGTATTTGACAAAGGACTTGCTCACTACTGTGCCGAAATTTCAGCTTCCTAGCTCAAAGGATGGCTGAGATATCGTCCGGACAACCAAGAAAACAAACAAACAAGAAAGAAACCAGAGTGAAAACTGAGTACTCTCTTTCAGCGTGCGTCACTGCCGAGCCCCCTTTGGTGCCCGGCAATGACGATTTGCAATGCCTGGAGATGGCATAGGAAAGGAGCGGTGTACAACAAACAAACAAACAAACAAACAAGAAACCAGAGTGAAAACTGAGTACTCTCTTTCAGCGTGCGTCACTGCCGAGCCCCCTTTGGTGCCCGGCAATGACGATTTGCAATGCCGGGAGATGGCATAGGAAAGGAGCGGTGTACAACAGTGCCCCTGGGGGCATGCACCTGTTACATATTCATGCACCTATTCCATAGGTATAGAGAAAACTGCTATCTATCCTTTGAAAATTTGGACTGTTACGGATTTCTGGGTTTGTAGGTTACTTGAGATCTAGTGGGATTAATGTGTATATCAGGAACATTTTGGAAAAGAAATATGGATATATGACATTACTAAAATATAAGCAAGCAATTGAGAGTTCTTGGGTTAATGGGATATAAATAAATGCATCTACAAGTTGATGGTTTATAAAAATTTAGTTCTAGATGATACTTAAACGATGAACAATGTTGGCAATATACAAAGAATGTGACTTGTTTTTTGGGGGGAAAACATGTGGTTTAAAAATGGTTGGCTAAGTTTTAAAGATGGAGATGTTTCGCAGAACTCTTATGATTAATTATTTATACTAGGGCATGCCCGTACTATATATAAGCTAGGACGTGCCCGTACGTGGGTGCCCGTTCCTTGCCAAAAAAAAAAAAAAAAAAAAAATTTGTGTAGGGGTGTGTGTGTGTAAACATCCTAGGGCGTGCCCGTACGTGGGTGCAAAAAAACATGCGTGCAAACAACAACAAAAAAAAACTTTGAAACCACGTGGCAGTAACGACCACAGAACCCCCCCCCCTCTATTTACATGAATGGTTTGGTCCATTCGCAACGACCACAGACCCCCCCCCCTCTATTTACATGAAATGGTTTGGTCCAAAGCGAACGGCTTGCGGTGTTTGGTAAAGAAATCGCCATAGCTCGGTAACTACTTGTCCGATTAATTTCAAACCTTGAAAAGGCACATCCTCGGGTCCCCAGCAATATACCTGGCAAGTTTCAAGTATATCGGACCGGTAGTTGTCGAGAAACAGCGGTCACAGACAAACATACATACATACAAACATACAAACATACAAACATACACACAGAGATTACTGGAATTATAGATAGATGAGTGGTGGACTATTCCATGGCGAGAGAAAATGGTTGATATTAATAAAAAGGAGAGGAGAAAAATACAGATATTGGCAACAGATTTTGCAAAAATGAATGTGGGATAAGGAAAACAATGTGAAAGAGGATTGTTGGGGATGGAAGGATTGAGGCCTATTATTGTACACCGCTCCTTTCCTATGCCATCTCCAGGCATTGCAAATCGTCATTGCCGGGCACCAAAGGGGGCTCGGCAGTGACGCACGCTGAAAGAGAGTACTCAGTTTTCACTCTGGTTTCTTGTTGTACACCGCTCCTTTCCTATGCCATCTCCAGGCATTGCAAATCGTCATTGCCGGGCACCAAAGGGGGCTCGGCAGTGACGCACGCTGAAAGAGAGTACTCAGTTTTCACTCTGGTTTCTTTCTTGTTTGTTTGTTTTCTTTCTTGGTTGTCCGGACGATATCTCAGCCATCCTTTGAGCTAGGAAGCTGAAATTTCGGCACAGTAGTGAGCAAGTCCTTTGTCAAATACGGTATTTTTTGTTTTTTGAATAATCAATTAATTGAGGAGTTATTTAATTATTAGCGTTTAATTAAGTACTTATTTAATTAATTAAATTTCATTTCTCTTCTGACCATTATTAACTCAGGCACCTTTTGAGTTAGGAAGCTGATATTTGGACATGCCAATGACCAGGTGATTTGGCTGCAAAGGATATTTTTGATTTATTAATTAATCAATTAATCGATTAATTATTTAATTATTCGATTAATGACAAAAAAATTTTTTTTTTTAAAGTTACAGATTCTGATGAAATAGTGGTAGTTTATGTGTTCTCTGACCAAATTGATTAATAATTTAATTTTTTTATGATTATTATTTATTTATTTTCATTATTAATCATTTATTTATTTTCTTTCTCATTTGACCAATATCTCAGGCACCTTTTGAGCTGGGAAGCTAATATTTGGACATGAGTGACCAAGTGATGTGGCTATCAAGGATATTTTTGATTTATTGATTAATCATTTCATCTATTAATTATTTATTGATTAATCGATTAATTATTTATTGAGTAATCAATTAATTATTTAATTTTTTATAAATGACTTATTTAATTAAATTTCTAAAAGATACATCTTCGGATGAAGCACTAGTGGTTTAGTTATGCGATTAGCCAATTGATTATGAAAATATTTTGTGATAATCTTTTATTGATTTTAATTATACAATTAATCAATCAATTAGTGTACACCTCTCCCTCCCAATGCAGCCTCAATGAGCTGCACTGCGGTATTGCCGGGCGCCGGAGGCGCCCCGGCAATGCCGCGCTGCAGCATATTTAATTATTTGGCATGGGGCGGTGTACTTTGAATGTATGTGTACTTGTTGTACACCGCTCCTTTCCTATGCCACCTCCAGGCATTGCAAATCGTCATTGCCGGGCACCGAAGGGGGCTCGGCAGTGACGCACGCTGAAAGAGAGTACTCAGTTTTCACTCTGGTTTCTTGTTGTACACCGCTCCTTTCCTATGCCATCTCCAGGCATTGCAAATCGTCATTGCCGGGCACCAAAGGGGGCTCGGCAGTGACGCACGCTGAAAGAGAGTACTCAGTTTTCACTCTGGTTTCTTGTTTTCTTGTTTGTTTGTTTTCTTGGTTGTCCGGGCGATATCTCAGCCATCCTTTGAGCTAGGAAGCTGAAATTTCGGCACAGTAGTGAGCAAGTCCTTTGTCAAATACGGTATTTTTTGTTTTTTGAATAATCAATTAATTGAGGAGTTATTTAATTATTAGCGTTTAATTAAGTACTTATTTAATTAATTAAATTTCATTTCTCTTCTGACCATTATTAACTCAGGCACCTTTTGAGTTAGGAAGCTGATATTTGGACATGCCAATGACCAGGTGATTTGGCTGCAAAGGATATTTTTGATTTATTAATTAATCAATTAATCGATTAATTATTTAATTATTCGATTAATGACCAAAAAAAATTTTTTTTTTAAGTTACAGATTCTGATGAAATAGTGGTAGTTTATGTGTTCTCTGACCAAATTGATTACTAATTTAATTTTTTTATGATTATTATTTATTTATTTTCATTATTAATCATTTATTTATTTTCTTTCTCATTTGGCCAATATCTCAGGCACCTTTTGAGCTGGGAAGCTAATATTTGGACATGAGTGACCAAGTGATGTGGCTATCAAGGATATTTTTGATTTATTGATTAATCATTTCATCTATTAATTATTTATTGATTAATCGATTAATTATTTATTGAGTAATCAATTAATTATTTAATTTTTTATAAATGACTTATTTAATTAAATTTCTAAAAGATACATCTTCGAATGAAGCACTAGTGGTTTAGTTATGCGATTAGCCAATTGATTATGAAAATATTTTGTGATAATCTTTTATTGATTTTAATTATACAATTAATCAATCAATTAGTGTACACCTCTCCCTCCCAATGCAGCCTCAATGAGCTGCACTGCGGTATTGCCGGGCGCCGGAGGCGCCCCGGCAATGCCGCGCTGCAGCATATTTAATTATTTGGCATGGGGCGGTGTACTTTGAATGTATGTGTACTTGTTTGTTTTCTTGTTTGTTTTCTTTCTTGTTTTCTTGGTTGTCCGGGCGATATCTCAGCCATCCTTTGAGCTAGGAAGCTGAAATTTCGGCACAGTAGTGAGCAAGTCCTTTGTCAAATACGGTATTTTTTGTTTTTTGAATAATCAATTAATTGAGGAGTTATTTAATTATTAGCGTTTAATTAAGTACTTATTTAATGACCATTATTAACTCAGGCACCTTTTGAGTTAGGAAGCTGATATTTGGACATGCCAATGACCAGGTGATTTGGCTGCAAAGGATATTTTTGATTTATTAATTAATCAATTAATCGATTAATTATTTAATTATTCGATTAATGACAAAAATTTTTTTTTTTTTAAAGTTACAGATTCTGATGAAATAGTGGTAGTTTATGTGTTCTCTGACCAAATTGATTAATAATTTAATTTTTTTATGATTATTATTTATTTATTTTCATTATTAATCATTTATTTATTTTCTTTCTCATTTGGCCAATATCTCAGGCACCTTTTGAGCTGGGAAGCTAATATTTGGACATGAGTGACCAAGTGATGTGGCTATCAAGGATATTTTTGATTTATTGATTAATCATTTCATCTATTAAGTATTTATTGATTAATCGATTAATTATTTATTGAGTAATCAATTAATTATTTAATTTTTTATAAATGACTTATTTAATTAAATTTCTAAAAGATACATCTTCGGATGAAGCACTAGTGGTTTAGTTATGCGATTAGCCAATTGATTATGAAAATATTTTGTGATAATCTTTTATTGATTTTAATTATACAATTAATCAATCAATTAGTGTACACCTCTCCCTCCCAATGCAGCCTCAATGAGCTGCACTGCGGTATTGCCGGGCGCCAGAGGCGCCCCGGCAATGCCGCGCTGCAGCATATTTAATTATTTGGCATGGGGCGGTGTACTTTGAATGTATTTGTACTTGTTTGTTTTCTTGTTTGTTTGTTTTCTTTCTTGGTTGTCCGGACGATATCTCAGCCATCCTTTGAGCTAGGAAGCTGAAATTTCGGCACAGTAGTGAGCAAGTCCTTTGTCAAATACGGTATTTTTTGTTTTTTGAATAATCAATTAATTGAGGAGTTATTTAATTATTAGCGTTTAATTAAGTACTTATTTAATTAATGAAATTTCATTTATCTTCTGACCATTATTAACTCAGGCACCTTTTGAGTTAGGAAGCTGATATTTGGACATGCCAATGACCAGGTGATTTGGCTGCAAAGGATATTTTTGATTTATTAATTAATCAATTAATCGATTAATTATTTAATTATTCGATTAATGACAAAAAAAATTTTTTTTTTTAAGTTACAGATTCTGATGAAATAGTGGTAGTTTATGTGTTCTCTGACCAAATTGATTAATAATTTAATTTTTTTATGATTATTATTTATTTATTTTCATTATTAATCATTTATTTATTTTCTTTCTCATTTGGCCAATATCTCAGGCACCTTTTGAGCTGGGAAGCTAATATTTGGACATGAGTGACCAAGTGATGTGGCTATCAAGGATATTTTTGATTTATTGATTAATCATTTCATCTATTAAGTATTTATTGATTAATCGATTAATTATTTATTGAGTAATCAATTAATTATTTAATTTTTTATAAATGACTTATTTAATTAAATTTCTAAAAGATACATCTTCGGATGAAGCACTACTGGTTTAGTTATGCGATTAGCCAATTGATTATGAAAATATTTTGTGATAATCTTTTATTGATTTTAATTATACAATTAATCAATCAATTAGTGTACACCTCTCCCTCCCAATGCAGCCTCAATGAGCTGCACTGCGGTATTGCCGGGCGCCGGAGGCGCCCCGGCAATGCCGCGCTGCAGCATATTTAATTATTTGGCATGGGGCGGTGTACTTTGAATGTATGTGTACTTGTTATTATTATTTTTTGCTTTATTTGTTATAAAATAAAGAAAAAGGGACTTAATGATGATTTCAAGGAATTATGTGCTGAAAGTAATGTGAAACATATACAGATGGGTTTTGTTGGGAATTGATAAAGGAAATCTGTGATAATTATGATAAAAATGCATAAATGGTTAATTTTGGATTTTTGCTTTGATTTTATTTGGGAAAATTTTTTGGAAAAATTGAGCATCTGAATTACATGAGATTTCCTTCTCACCTTGTGGTGAGGGGACCCCAGGATTGTTGCTGGCAAATGTTGATGAAATACATGATAAGATTTGAGATTCTGCGTAATATAATTTTGGGTATTTTTTCTTTTGTAAGAAAAAAGAGAAAAACAATTTTGAAGATTTATTGAATACATTCATATGTACTTTGGTTATGCTAAAAAAAACAACATGTACACCCCTGATTTAATGTTTTGTTCGGGTGTTGCACATGAAATATAATCTTTCAAATGTTCTAGGGAACTTGTGAACCAATGTAAATTGTTATAAGGTAGGACATAATCGGGATATTGATTACATTGTCAGTTATAATATGTTAATTCTATGTTTTTAAAATGATTTGCTCGATCCAGTGTGTTGAAAACAGGCTAATCAAAAAAAGAGGCTTTTGGAAGAATTGCTGGAGATTATCGCCAGTAAATTTGGCTGGCTCAAGATGAAATTAAAATGGCATGCACCTCCGAAACACGGAAAGACACCTTGAAAATTGTGGTTCACCTAAGACGACCATTTGCCTGAACCACATTGTTATATGTGGGCTGAAAGTGACCACCTGCTTCAGAACACACCTGTTTTTGGAGCTCACATCAACTGCCAAAGTTTTCTTCCATTGGCATGTCAAACTATAGCTCCTGCCTGATGTTCCAACATGACATCACGACTGCTGATTGCCAAAGGAGGACGAGTCCTGGATGGGACTGCTGGAATGCGCTGGACACTAGGCCTTCATGGCTCTGTTGGCTGTTTCTGGTGTGCATCATGGATCAATTGGACATCATGATCCTGGAGCCTTAATCGCTGCACCTCCAGCTTTGATCCTCACCTCACACAACTCTGCTGATTGAGCAGGATTTGTGCAGCTCCTCACGCTCTCTTCTTTAGAGGGTAGGTCAGATGGGAGATCTGCTAACGCTTGTTGCAAGAATGGCAGTGATGCTACCTGTTGTGCAGGGTCGTTTTGTGATCTTGCCCATCTTCGAACCATATTGGTGATTCAACGTGCAATGGATTGTGTGCTGCTGAAATGTGGCAGATTGTGCATTGCAAGATACAGAGAAGATTGTGACCTGCAAGGGTCACTCCTTGATGACAGGAGCACAGAGTTTCAGCGTTCATCATGCTGCAGAGGATCACTTGAATGAAAAGAGCTCCACAACAGACTGAACTGTCAACGACGGAGGAATTCAACATACAAGGCGATGCCTAATGACAAACAAACTTTTCCATCAGGATGGTGTATGCCGTAGGTGGAGATAAATTAATTTGTGGAAGCAAATTTTTTAAAAAACGATTGTTCCTCAAAATGGAGTCAACCTGTGACTCAAACAATTAATTTGGCTTCTATATTTGTGATCATTATATGATCAGATGGAGGATTGTAGTAGAAGAAAATTTATTTGTGTACGTAATTTGTGTAAATCAAGTAGATTTACCTGAGCCTCGACTTTGCCATTGAAAATACGTAAACTTAATGAATGTATATATTAATCTGTGTTAACTGCATTCTATGAACTGTATAACAATTCAATACACCTATATACACATATGTATTAAAAAGATTTAATACATAGAACTTATAAGAATGATGTATATTCGAACTTTGTCTGACCCTGTTTTCTCTTAGAGATTGAGAAGCAACCGATCTCCTCAGTCACGCGAAGGCATATTATCTATTAGAAACAGAAGGCTTTGTTTATTTTGTAAGATCTTAGAAATCTCTGACTTGCATTTTATGGCTGGGAGAGTTGCATATGAAGAAAGAAAAAGCTGACCCAAGGAATTGAAGACACGAACTGCCTGTTATCTCCCTTGAACCTTACCTGACCTCTCTCTTTGATCTTTGACCATAAGAAAGCCATTTCACGGCACCATCGGGGAGTTCTTGGTTCACTTGTGATGTGTTGAATGTAGTGTTGATCTGTCGAATGTAGTGTAGTGATTTCGTTTTATTCGTGTGTGTGCAACTCAAATGGAAGTGTATTCTGTAAATACCTTTGGTGGAAGTGAATCAAGTATTCCCATGTGTCATTAAAATATTTGATTGTCTTCTGAGACGAATGTGGACATTTAATTCTCTTGAGTCTTGTCAAATTAATTCAAAGACTAAATTAATTAAAGAAAATCCACAACACCGGTAAGCGGCAGGTAGCCAATGAACGCCCAAGGGGAGTGGCTAACAACAGCAGCCAGAGTAGGGGATTGGAACATTCGGGTATGACTCTGGGGCGGGGCGATAAGACCCTGCCCCGGGCCCCCCACGGCAGTGCCCCAGTGACCCAGTCGGAGTGAGTGACCCAGTCAGTGTGAGTCAGAGTTTCTGTCCAAGAGGTCTGTGAACGAACGCTCTCTGCCCCCAGCTCTCTCTGTGAACGGTCGCCCTTGCTTGGTGCCCCTGAACGATCTCCTCCTTGCTAAGCTCTCTCTGTCATAGAGAGGTGTTTTCGAGAAATAGCACGAACTCTCCCTGTGCCCTGCACTCTGCGGCCTGATAACAGCGCTTGCGAGGCCGATCTCTGCCGGGGCCACAGACGCCAACGAGCTCCCTGCACACGTGCCGCGAACACCTCGAGGGACACGCCCGGCGAGCTGACCGGAGCGAACGGTGCCAAGGCCACGTTTGGAGCGCATACTTTTCCTTCCTTTTCCCCACGTGAGTGAGTAGGCCCTTGTCCGGGGATTAAGTAAGACTGATTAAGTATCTGCTCTGTGTCTTTTCTTTGGCCATTGTAAATTGTATAATAAAGCTGTGTTCTTCCTTCCATTTGGTCGTTCCCGTCATTTTCCACCATTGGCTTTGCACTGTACGAATAAGACCGCTCAATCGGGTTCAATAAGAAGTAACGGCACGAGTCACGTGACACGCCAACCGCTCGGGCGTATCAGATCAGCGTGAGTCGTGCGAGGTCCAGTCCCCGTTCTCGTGGTGGCATGTGTACCGAAGGTACTTAGGGAATCGACCAGACACCCTTCCGCACGCTCGCTACAGGAGTGGCAGCTCGGCCTCGTGGACTCAAAGCTCGAAAGGGGGGAAAGGGTTTAACCCCCCTCTGTACGTCGACGGGCTCGCGAGATCCGCAATATATATATACAGTGGAACCTTGACTTACAAGTTTAATTCGTTCCGTGACCGAGCTCGTAACTCAAATTGCTCGTTTCTCAAATCAAATTTCCCCATTGAAATGCATTGAAATGCTATTAATCCGTTCCAGCCCGCCAAAAACCACACCAATTTTTTTTTAAATATACAGTATATATAAAAATATCTCGCGCTTTATATTTCACCTGTATGCAGCATACAAGTTGGCAGGATGGCCTGGACTGGAGGTACGCACACTTGACTCTAAAGTCTAAACTGTCCAGCCTGGGTTTGAATCCCGACCCAGCTATAACCTGTCATGGGTGAATCACAGGCAGGGTGATTCATCAATGTGTGTACCGCTAAACTGGGCGCCCCGTTTGCGTCCCATTAGTTGTTGGATGTTAAGGATCTCACCGTGTTTTCCACAAAGAGAAGGCGAGCTATCGCCGGCACTCTGAACAAGTTGTGGCCTGGCATGGCATGAACATGAAAACATGAACATGAACATGAAATGTTCGACATTGTTACGTGGTCCCCTCGGTGAATACCTGGTCTCAGTGACCCCCGGACCGTGAGAGGAACTTCGCCAGAAAGCTGTATTATATATGCGCTTTCGCCACGCAAGCCATATGAATTTCACCCAAGAGACAACTGACGTTCAAGGATATATTTCAATGGTAATGATACCAAACAATTTCAATGACACAACCATCAACTATATTTCAATGACACAACCACGGAGATTTTCCCCGAGCAATCAACAATACATAATCATCACCAATTCCCAATTCACCATCAATTCCCTATGATTAAGATGGCCATCTTATACATCTGTGTCCCGGTGAGTACTCACACCCCCTTTCGGTCTCTGCTCCTCACAATGTCTCTGGGCCCCTCCTGACCAAGATACTGCTACTGGTCGGCGTCTCCGCACTCGGGCGGTTGAACGAACCCCGGGTGAACGTTTCTCCACCGGGCAGGTATCGTACCAGGCACCGTGGCTGCAGCCCCTCGTGGCCACGCGGAGCGGGTACGGTAGAGCAAGCCAAACCCCACGCCGCTTGCAAGGCGCGTTAGGCCCCAACGTGCGACCCGCACGCGTCTGTTTGGACGGTGCCGCGAACGATTCCAGACGCGGGGTCGATGCACGGCCCCACGTCAACTTGACGTCTCCACCGGGCAGGTACACGTCCCGGGAATTCCTCTCACCGGACAGGTTTCGGAACGCCGCTGTTTTCCACGCAGCGCAAGGTCGATTCCACCTTTTGTCGGAGCGGGGCGAGGAAGAAGAAACCTCCTCCTTTTTCCTCGTGTCTTTTTCTTCTTCCGTTTCCGGTCACTTCCGTTTCCGGCCACTCCCTCAGAAGGGCTCCTGACCCTCCAACCACAACAACTACACAACAACTTAATATACTACCCACGGATAAGCAAAGACCTGAATGGTAATTCACATACATTCACAGAAATATGTAACACTCCCTCCCTTCAAGAAAGAAAGTTTGAACCCAGCGAAAACTTTCTTTGCCGGCCAATTTCGAGAAACAAACCAGATAACTCAACCCCCCCCACATTATCCGTTCCCCCCGGGCACAGTTATCACTTAAAAATAAAGCAACCAAAATTTCACCGCAACCCCTCCAGATTACTCCCTCTGGACTAAGTACCAACAACGACATTGTCCCTGCCAAATCAAACTCCATCTCATGACCCTCTGACTTTGACCGTCAGTTTCTTGGGAATGAAGGTTAAGGGGTTGATCAAAGATCCAAAGTTAAGCAACTCGATAGCACTTTTTCCGGGAGGCCAAGCCGAGTATTCACTACATGGATGCCTTTAGGAACGCGGAGTTCACGGTTAGTCCGTGCAGGAAAGTTCTCTACATGGGCGCCTTGAGGAACGTGGAGTTCACGGTTAGTCCGTGCATGAAAGTTCACTACATGGACGCCTTTAGGAACGGCGTTCACGGTTAATTCGTGTAGGAATCTTGGCTCGGCGGCTCCGCCGCCTTCAGTGCTTCAACTTCTCAGAACTTCCCTAATAATTAGGGTGGGACCACTGGTCCCTGTAGTCCCCTGAATAGCGGTCTCCTTCTCGGCCACTACTTTGCCAATCCTTCCTTCGGGAGCGACCGTAACTCAGGGAGCCTCCATAATAATATTGATTGCGGCCACCACCAAAACTACCGCCCAGTTGTCCTCTCCTGTAGACCTCTCGACGCCTACGAAATGCCTTCCCTACTGTTATGGTCCGACCCTCCAAATCCTTGCCATTCCAATTCTTCTCTGCCTCTCTGGCGTCTTTTGTGCTGGCAAACGTGACAAAGCCGAACCCTCTTGACTGTTGCGTTTCCCAGTCTCTTACCAACCGCACTTCCACCAGCGGCCCATATCTGTTGAAGACAGAGGTCAGAACTTCTTCCTCTGTTTTGCAGTTCAGTCCCCCTACAAATAACTTGGCACTTTTGTCGCCATCCCGAGCTGGTGTGGTGTTATTTTCCCTGCTGGGCTCTTTACCAACCCTCAGGTTACCATAAACTTGACCCCCGGCCAAATCATTCCCGATAACCACAGCTACACCCTCTACAGGAAGCGTGGCTTGTAAACCGACGGTGACCGGTCCTGACACCAAATCGGACTCCAACTGGATGACCTGAAGGGGAGCACTAACACCGCCCCCGATCCCCTGTAAACGAACACTATCCCCCGTTGCCGTCTCCTCGGACCATGGCAAAATGCCTTCAAGCATTAAAGATTGATGGGCCCCTGTGTCCCTCAATATCCTAACTGGTCTCCGGTTAGTCGAGGCTCCATCCAGTGACACAAACCCCTCTGAAATAAATGGTTGGTAACCCTTTTGATGGCGATTTCTTACGCTAGCCATCGCATTCGGAGTTGTAATAGTCGGACTCCGCTCTGGGTTGTCCCTTTTCATGAGGTAACAACTGGACATCAAGTGTCCAGGTTTCTTGCAAAATGCGCAAGTAGGCCCGGAGGAAAAACTCGGGGTCTGCCTCGGGCCCCCCGAACTATAAGTTTGTCTTGGGCCCGCATCCCTCTGATTTCGAACCGGTGGGGTATCATAGTTGTCCCCATAATCATCTCGAGGCCGCCGCCATGTATGGTCGTTCTCCGCACCTGCTGTTCCCCACCTCCCCTGCGGAGATCTAGGCGAGGAGTTAGGTTCGTGGACCCCTATTCGGTGGGTTAAGGCATAATCATCTGCCATGGTGGCTGCGTCCCACAACTTTGGTACCTTCTTTTCCTGCAGGTACACTTTGATGTCCTCGTGGACACACTGCTGGAATTCCTCCACCAGGATCAAGTCCCGCAATGTCTCGAAGTCTTTCCCGACTCCTTTTGACTCGCACCACCGATCAAACATGTTTTCTTTCACTCTGGCAAACTCCACATGGGTCTCACTCTCCCTCTTCCTAGCATTCCTGAATTTTTGCCTGTAAGCTTCCGGAACCAACTCATAGGCCTTGAGGATGTGCTTCTTCAGTACCTCATAATCTGCACATTGGTCCATTGGTAGCGCCGAATAAATTTCCTGAGCTTTCCCCACCAGCACACTTTGCACGAGTATGGTCCAGGCCTCCTCCGGCCGGATTAATTGTCGAGCCACTTTCTCAAAGTGTGGAAAAAATTTCGCGACTTCTTTTTCACTGAACGGTGGAACCAGCCTCACATGTCTGCCCACATCCCAGGTTTTCTGGTTAGGTGTCGACCCCATCAGCAAGGGTGGTGCCTCTCCCCGTTCTCTCATTAACTCCAGCTCCTTGAATTTGATTTCTTGCTGAAGCTCCATGTCACGTTCCTTTAATTCCCTTTCCGCTTTTCTCTCCTCTGCTTCGAGGTCCCTTGCAGCTCTCCTCTCCTCTGCTTTTCTCCCTTCTAACCTTTCCTGGAGTTCTCGTTCCACTCTCCTTTCCTCTGCTTCTGCTTTCCTTTCTTCTTCTTTTAACCTTTCCTGGAGTTCTCGTTCCACTCTCCTTTCCTCTGCTTGCTTCTCTTCTCTCCTCGCTTCTGCTTTCCTTTCTTCTTCTTTTAACCTTTCCTGGAGTTCTCGTTCCACTCTCCTTTCCTCTGCTTGTTTCTCTTCTCTCCTCGCTTCTGCTTTCCTTTCTTCTTCTTTTAACCTTTCCTGGAGTTCTCGTTCCACTCTCCTTTCCTCCGCTTGTTTCTCTTCCCTCCTCTCTTCTGCTTTCCTTTCTTCTTCTGCTCTTTCCTTTTCTGCTTTCCTTTCTTCTTCTTTAATCCGTTCCTGGCTCCGTAATTGCAACTCCAGTTTCCGGAGCTCAACGTCTTCTGGTTCTTCGGGTAGCCACTCCCAGGCTAACTCGTCCCATGTTCCTAATCCCACCATAGATTGTATCACCGTGGCCTGCAACTCTGCCTTCCTCAAATTAGTTCGGACCTCCAAGTTAAAATGTTTGGCCAATTTCAAGAGGTCCGACTTTAGCAACGCTCGGAACTGTGCCTCACTCGGGGTTACCCCAAAGTTCTGTGCCACAAACGCCATGGTGCCTATCATTAACACATGTTAACCTTCACCCAAGACTTTACCCCAATTTCTCAAAAATTTTTTTTTTTACCAATTAATAATTAATTAATAAATTTTAATTAATAAAAAATATTATTATTTTATTATTTTATACAATTTTAAATCCCGGACGTAGACCCAATTGCGAAACCGCAAATCGTAATTTGGACGAGCCCCCAATTCTGTTACGTGGTCCCCTCGGTGAATACCTGGTCCCCTCGGTGAATACCTGGTCTCAGTGACCCCCGGACCGTGAGAGGAACTTCGCCAGAAAGCTGTATTATATATGCGCTTTCGCCACGCAAGCCATATGAATTTCACCCAAGAGACAACTGACGTTCAAGGATATATTTCAATGGTAATGATACCAAACAATTTCAATGACACAACCATCAACTATATTTCAATGACACAACCACGGAGATTTTCCCCGAGCAATCAACAATACATAATCATCACCAATTCCCAATTCACCATCAATTCCCTATGATTAAGATGGCCATCTTATACATGTGTGTCCCGGTGAGTACTCACACCCCCTTTCGGTCTCTGCTCCTCACAATGTCTCTGGGCCCCTCCTGACCAAGATACTGCTACTGGTCGGCGTCTCCGCACTCGGGCGGTTGAACGAACCCCGGGTGGACGTTTCTCCACCGGGCAGGTATCGTACCAGGCACCGTGGCTGCAGCCCCTCGTGGCCACGCGGAGCGGGTACGGTAGAGCAAGCCAAACCCCACGCCGCTTGCAAGGCGCGTTAGGCCCCAACGTGCGACCCGCACGCGTCTGTTTGGACGGTGCCGCTAACGATTCCAGACGCGGGGTCGATGCACGGCCCCACGTCAACTTGACGTCTCCACCGGGCAGGTACACGTCCCGGGAATTCCTCTCGCCGGACAGGTTTCGGAACGCCGCTGTTTTCCACGCAGCGCAAGGTCGATTCCACCTTTTGTCGGAGCGGGGCGAGGAAGAAGAAACCTCCTCCTTTTTCCTCGTGTCTTTTTCTTCTTCCGTTTCCGGTCACTTCCGTTTCCGGCCACTCCCTCAGAAGGGCTCCTGACCCTCCAACCACAACAACTACACAACAACTTAATATACTACCCACGGATAAGCAAAGACCTGAATGGTAATTCACATACATTCACAGAAATATGTAACAACATGAACATGAAATTTTCCGAAATAACCAAAATGCGAAAACTAAAATGCATCGCTATACGACAGAGATACGTACTGTACTTGAACAGCAAGATAACCACGTGACCAGAACCTACCTGGCGGCGTAAACTCAAAATAACCAAAATGCGAAAACAAAAACGCAGCGCAATACGACAGAGATACGTACTTGAACGGCAAGATAACCACGTGACCTGGTGGCGAAAGCTCGTAACTCGGATCTCGGCTCGCATCTCAAAGCAATAAACTGCCGGAGCGACGGCTCGTATCTCGAAAAACTCGTAAGTTGGGGCACTCGTAAGTCAAGGTTCCACTGTATATATATATATATATATATATATATATATATATATATATATATATATATATATTGTTACAGACGTGGCTTGGATGTTATTTACCGAGCGGTTTTATGGTATGACCACGTCTGCACAAGTTACCCGATTGTGCCCGAACGTTGACTAGTCGCGCGATGCTGGCTCAATAAGAAAAAGAAGACACCCGGCTGGATTACAATAACACAATACGACACCAGGGGTTCAGTTCTCAAGACCTCCGGAGGAGGTTATATTAAGGCGGAAGGTTAGATTACAACTACAAGAGGGACAGCATAGAAAGACAAGCACTTAGACACAATCTTATATTATTCCCAACAGACGACAGGTAAACAGGACAACGGCTGACTCACACGGGGATTGATGCAAAGGACAGGCAGGTAGCGATGGCTCCAGGTGCACCTGGGCTCAGGGCAGAATCGACCCGGTTCGGTCCGGTCCAAAGATGCGGGGAGGTATCGTCGCGCTGGGGGTGGCGGTGGCTTCCTCTGCTCTCCGTAGTTCAGGCGCATCTGACGTCACATCCGGCGCGGGGCCGCGTATATCCGGCGGGGAGTGACACGCCCTCGGCTCGTTAGCTCCGCCTCGTGGAATCGGCACGTTGCTTCTCATTGGGTGCGTGCGGGGGGTTTACCAGGCTCCGCCCTTGACGAGGAGCTGACAAGGAGCCCCTTCGTGGTAACCCCGTGGAGCGCATGGTCTGGAGCTAATCGAGCCGGTGGGAGGACGCATCCTCCCCCGCTCCGCCGCCATCTCCTCTGTTGTTGTTGTAATTGTTGGGGAAGAAGATGGAAGGAGGTATGGGAAAGGTCCTAAACTCACTACTGATGCCATATAATCACATTCTGGTGCAACGAAGAGTCATAATTAATGGAAACGAGGCCTTAACTGACATAGATTAAGAATAACTAGGAAGATGTCCGAAAGTTGTCTACGTGTGGTGCGGTGGACCTGGGCACGACATTTAATGGGGGAAGAAGGGGAAGGTCGGCTCTACTGATTGTTATTTACATGCAATGGGACTAGGGAATGGGGGATTGGGGAAAGTTGGGGAGTATTGGAGAAAATAGGGGAATATTTACAAGCGGATATGGAGGCCAAATTCCATATTCGCAACATTGCACCCTTCTCTACCCTCGGGGCGTCCCGACCCGATAAATTTTTACCTACTTTAGTGTGGCACGCAATGTAGTTCCCTCTACTATTAACTCTACCCTGAGTGCGACAGTTTTACAGATATTCACAAATGAGTAAATATGTCCCCCTGCGACGTTGCACCCTTCTCCTCACAGAAACACACCCACAGGATAACCGAATCCGGAAAGAATTCTCAAACTAAACATACAGCCGGTAGGGAGCATTATTTACAAGACTACGCTGCTATTTACACTACGATCCAGGACCTGTTTTTGGAGGGACACATGCAGATGTTATGCATAGAGAGAGAGCGCGCTTGCCAACATCGATACACCAACCCACGAGTGCTCTGTGGCCGACGGCCTTTAATAACGTGCAGAGCACCCTTCCCGAGCATCAACAGCACCACCCCACCACCAATCGGTGCAGTCACCATTGTTCATTGGAATAAAAATAAATTCGACAACCCCTAACCCTGCAGGTGTCTCTTGCTCTTCTTGTGGTGCACTTGGTGTTAATTAACAGTGGTTCACCTTTATGGCATAGGTGCCACGTTGACCCATAGGTCCATCCCCGGGTGGTGCTTGGCCGCAAACGAACTGCGGTCCATTGTGGGTGGCCACAAACATTGCGGTCCATATGGTGTATCGATCCCGGCAGCAAACAGCGAAAGTGCAGGCCCACAACTGCGCAGCCAGCACCTCTCTCTCCTCTCTCTCTACCCCAAAGCCAGATCCTCGGAGGTGGGAGACAAAAGAAGAAACAAGTGAGTAAGGTGGTAAGGGCGCAAAAGTGCACGCAATGTAAGGTGATGCACACTGGGGGCACATGGGAACCAGGTGAGACAGGTACGTTCCTATCGTACGCCCCCCCCCACCAGGTAACCTACATGGCCCCTCCCTTACCCCTTACTGTATCCACACAACACAACACTACCCATAAACATCTACTTTACAAATCAACAAACATCCCTACTGTCTTCCCCGTTCCTCCCATATACCAAATTCGTCTTCTCTCCCTCCTAACCAATCAAATTTGCCATTTTCAACTCTCATCAAAATTTGCCATCTCCAACTCAACATCATAATTTGCCATCACCAATTCATCATCAGTCCCTCCTAGGGAGGGAGAGATGGAATCACTCCAATGTCTCATCCACGTCGTGATGCGTCTCACAAATCCACACAGCGATTCATCTCCTGCAACAAAACAAAGAAAACACAGGTGTGGAGTCATCATCATCACCACAGGTAAGTGGCTGCGTATGGTGCGACAGGTTCTTCAATCCTAACTATTTCCTAAATGACTTTAACAACTTTACACTACCCGGGGTCTTTCTCCGGCCAAACCATTGGCCCCCTTACACTATGGGTTCTAAAAACCAATTCCCATTGGCCCGACTGTGGTGCGCTTCAATTTGGGGTCTCACTCCCCCGATTCATCTCCCGGTGCCCTCGCACAATTTCTGGGCTGCGGCGTGTACCTCTCCCAGTGGGTCTACCCACCTGCACACCTCCACCACTGCAGTTGCCTCCGAGCTTACCTGCTCCTTGCCCTAACCTAACTACCTGGGGAAGGCCCTCTGGCACTCTCCCCACTCGGTGCCCTCTCTGGCACTGGGCTGCCCGATCCACACCCGGGATCCTCAGGCACCCACTCACAACTACCGGCTCCCAGAGCCCACCTGCGGCCTCACCTGGCCGACATCCTCACAGTGGTGGAGTGCCCAACCAACTACACACACTAACAGGCTACACGCCCAGCCATTTCCACAACACTAATGCACCCATTCACAACACCATTCTGCAACCGCACCACAAATGCCAATATCCAACCACAATTTACCTGCACCCTCTACCTAACACTTACACTACCCGCCCCGGGTGCTCGTGAAAGGGGTCCACTCTTCCCCCATCCACACCTTCGCACCATGCACACCACTCCGTACCACTTACTCCAACTCTCTCCACACACCTGTACCTGCACACCTGTGCTCTCACACCTGGTGCCACCTGCACCCTTCTCTCCCCAAGCGCATTCGCGCTGATCCACAACACTCACTACTCATACACTGCTCCACACACCTGTCCAGTTGCACACCTGTGCAATCACACCTGTTCAATTCTCACACACACACGGCATCATCTCAGCTAACTACTCCCTTCTGAAACTTGCGCTTCCCAGTCGTCCCTTTAAACTATTGCGCTCCCACGTCATTATCATCCATACTAATCTACCTGCGTCCCCACTACAGGTATCAGTCACTATCTAAACTTAACGTCACCTAATGTCATCTTCTAGGGCCCTATCAATATAACCTAACCCACCCGGGCTAGTTGTCACTGCCATATACCCCATAAACTATTGCGCATTTGCCCCCACCTGTGAGGGATGGTGGATTTGCCATCCCACCACATCGGGGGTCTCTCACTATCAATTTTGCACGTCAAATTTCAACAAATCAAAAATTTGCCAATCCTACTCATCATCTGCCAATCACTACTGCCAATCCTTTGCCAATCATCAAATTTCGCCTTTTTCTAATTTCGGGGCCAAAACACTAACCTCATCACCCAGTCGACTCACTAATACCTCTCGGTGCGCCAATCCCTGTCCAAAGCCCGGCTTCGTAAAGCCAAGCAATGGATGCTGGTTGTTTTGTGCCAGCGGCTGGATGCGTCCGGCATTCGGGGCAGGGACGGGGGCTTACCCGGGCCGAGATCCCACGCACCACCTCGGCGTGGAGCCATCCAATGTCCCGATCTCGACCTGCCGGCACGTCTCAACAAAACGTGGTCGCCATAACGACCCTTCCTATCGGGCTGCCCGCTCCGCCTAGTGGAGCACGGACGCGGCCGTTCAAAGCGAGGCCCAGCACGCACCGAGGGCCCGATTCGGCTATAAGTCGTTCTAAACTCTATCCCGTCTAACGTCGATGCTTCACCTGGACGCTTACACCCCGCAGCCCGTTCCTTGCTCACACATCCAGCCGTTCCCATTCTCCTCGTACCTTTCCTTACACACCTCGGTACACTCATTCCACTCACAGCCTTGGTCACACACCTGACCACCGAACACTTTGGCACACACTCGTTGGTCGCACACCTCACTAACACACCTCTTCGCGCCCCTTTCTCGGTCACCTCCTCTGTGACAATCACAGGTGTGCCCTCATTCGCACACCCAACCACGTGCCTCACTACCAATTCCAGCGTGCATTCCCACTCACGCTCTACCATTCCAGGTGTGCATCCTTCCATCCCAGGTGTACATCCTCGCTCACCTGTCACAACTAACTCACTCTCCTTGTCACTCTCAATACTCTCACCACCACTCTTGACAACGCACTCACCCTTACTCTTGACAGCGCACTCTTTCCCCATGCACCTGTCCGTTACACACCTTGCTCGCGCACACTCTCCCGTTACACCCTCTGTAACACTCACCACAGGTGTGCATTCTTCCTTACTTTTGACAGCGCACTCTTTCCCCATGCACCTGTCCGTCACACACCTTCCTCGCGCACACTCCTGCGCACACTCTCCCGTCACACCCTCTGCAACACTCACCACACCGCGCTTCCACGTGCTCCCTCGCACACACGCTACGACCGACTCACTCTCGCCAGCACACTCACTCCTTGGCACGCACTTTTTCCTCACACACCCCAGAGTCGGACTTTCTTGCACACCTCCATTTTCGCACACCAGACCTGTCGCACACTTCACCAACGGCCTCTCACGAACACCCGGGTCTATCTCGACCCCCAAGCTTATTAAATCCCCTGGCGCATCATACGCACGACCATATTGGTCACCACTTACACCGGGTCCTCTTCCTCTTCGCTTCTCCTCCATCACCTGCGAATCCCTCATCCGGTTAATGAGCACATCATCACGATCCAAACACAGACTTTGGACCAATTCTTTTATCTCCTCTTTTATCTCTTTCTTATCCCCTCTCCGTCGCTTCTTAATTTCGCTCATCCCTTCTTCCACTTCTTCTAATTTGTGCTTCACCTCTTTTATTCCCCGGTACGTCTCCTCAAGCTCGTCCTCCAAGGCTACCTTGACCGTTTCCATGTGCGTCCTCACCTGCCGGTCCTTCGTCTCCATTACCTCTATCACCTCGTCCAGCCTCGTTGTCAGTCCCTCACGTACCATCTGACATTCCCTCTTTGTCGCTATCAAGTCGTTTTTTATGTCGTTTTGTGTCGCTTTTAATCCTCCTAATACCGCAGTGTTCCTTTGAACCTGCTCCTTTACTTCTTTTTGTCCCTCCGTCAGCTGTTCCACCTCTTGCGTCAGGTCCTCTATGCCCCCTTGTAACTTTACAGTCCCCTTTCTCACCTCCTTTTCCATGTGCTCCTTACAGTGCCTCACCTCCTCGCGCTCTCCTCCGACCTCCTCACTCACTCCTCTTCTGATCTCCTCTCCCATCACTTGCATCTCCTGCCCAGATGCCACCCTCATCTGCTCCATTTCCTCCCTGTGAGCATCCAGTTTGGTTTCTACCCCCATTCTGACCCCCTCTATCTGCTGCCCCATTTGGTTAACTTCCCTTTCCGCTTGGTCCCTCATGTCCCTCAATTTGCCTTCCATACTGTTTTCTAACCCCTCTAACCCTTTTTGCATCCCTTCCATTTGATTCTCTTGAGCGGCCATTCTGTTTTCTACCCCCGTTAACCCATGTTTTACTTCTTTTATCCCATTGTCTAACCCCTCTAATTTCTTGTCTAATCCCTCTATTCTACTCCCTAACCCCCCGATCTGCGCCCCCATGTCCTCCCTCAATTTCTCGCTATTGGACCCCATTTGGCCCTCCAATCGCTCACTATTCTTTTCCATAAGGGCCGTCATTTGTATAAAAAAAAGTTCCAATCTTCCCAGCGGCGCTACTTCGGTCGCGGGCACGGTGACCAGCGAGGCGCCTTTTTGCGCGCCCGCTACTTCGTGCGTGACGGCGCTATTTTGCGAACCTGCCGCCCTCACTGCTTCGCTCTCCTCTTGTCCCTCAATTTGGTCCTGGATCGACCCTACCTCACTCTCCTTTACCGGACCCCAGCTGTCTTGACCCGCCATAGCGCGACTTTCAAAATTCGGTTTTTTATTTTATTTTCGTAAAACAAATTCAAATTTCGCCGTTATAATTTCGCGCGGGAAACGCGCTCCGAATCGATTCTACTCGTTACCAATTTGGGCCTAATAAATTTAGTCCCGGGTTCGAATTCCACTCCTCGACACCAATTGTTACAGACGTGGCTTGGATGTTATTTACCGAGCGGTTTTATGGTATGACCACGTCTGCACAAGTTACCCGATTGTGCCCGAACGTTGACTAGTCGCGCGATGCTGGCTCAATAAGAAAAAGAAGACACCCGGCTGGATTACAATAACACAATACGACACCAGGGGTTCAGTTCTCAAGACCTCCGGAGGAGGTTATATTAAGGCGGAAGGTTAGATTACAACTACAAGAGGGACAGCATAGAAAGACAAGCACTTAGACACAATCTTATATTATTCCCAACAGACGACAGGTAAACAGGACAACGGCTGACTCACACGGGGATTGATGCAAAGGACAGGCGGGTAGCGATGGCTCCAGGTGCACCTGGGCTCAGGGCAGAATCGACCCGGTTCGGTCCGGTCCAAAGATGCGGGGAGGTATCGTCGCGCTGGGGGTGGCGGTGGCTTCCTCTGCTCTCCGTAGTTCAGGCGCATCTGACGTCACATCCGGCGCGGGGCCGCGTATATCCGGCGGGGAGTGACACGCCCTCGGCTCGTTAGCTCCGCCTCGTGGAATCGGCACGTTGCTTCTCATTGGGTGCGTGCGGGGGGTTTACCAGGCTCCGCCCTTGACGAGGAGCTGACAAGGAGCCCCTTCGTGGTAACCCCGTGGAGCGCATGGTCTGGAGCTAATCGAGCCGGTGGGAGGACGCATCCTCCCCCGCTCCGCCGCCATCTCCTCTGTTGTTGTTGTAATTGTTGGGGAAGAAGATGGAAGGAGGTATGGGAAAGGTCCTAAACTCACTACTGATGCCATATAATCACATTCTGGTGCAACGAAGAGTCATAATTAATGGAAACGAGGCCTTAACTGACATAGATTAAGAATAACTAGGAAGATGTCCGAAAGTTGTCTACGTGTGGTGCGGTGGACCTGGGCACGACATTTAATGGGGGAAGAAGGGGAAGGTCGGCTCTACTGATTGTTATTTACATGCAATGGGACTAGGGAATGGGGGATTGGGGAAAGTTGGGGAGTATTGGAGAAAATAGGGGAATATTTACAAGCGGATATGGAGGCCAAATTCCATATTCGCAACAATATATATATATATCAAGAATTAAGACAAACTTAATTTTCCAAGGAAAATGGAGAAGAAGAAGGAAAATAAAAAAATAAAATAAAAAACCGACCTGGTTATTCGAAGGGGAGAAAATAAAATTCACCTTATTTCGAGAACCACCCGTTTAATTCAAGCCAGCATATGGAGGAATTGATCATGCAGCGTTAATGATGAAAGTGGCACAAATGCTGGTTTTGATTGCACAAGAGTATAAGGAGATGCACCAGTCTCAAGGAACATTATAAGTAGTTGTTTGCATTGCTTTTATTCAAATATTGATACAATGACAAAGAAGAAAGCTGAATTAGACAGAGAACCCATTTTAGAAGTCAACCCAAACAAAAGTTCAAATGTTAATCCAAGATCCTTCTTTACCTTCCAAAATTTGACCCATTTTACTGTGGAGAAGTGAAAAGGAGTTCTCATATGCAGATATTGCATGCACACAAAATTAAGGTCATGGCTGATGTAGAAACTGTTTGGTAGTAACTGAAATTGTGAGGCAGTGATGTGCGTGTCTAGGTTGTTGCTGCAGAAGCACCGACTCAGGTTGAAAATAACGACAAGATTAACGATATTTTGCTGGGAGTGCGCAGCAGACAATATACTGTACTCACTTTCTGATTATGATTAAATTATTTGGCAAACTTAGTCCCACTGTAGGAGAGAAAAAAAATCACCCAAAATGCAAATTTCCTAACTGTGTCCAAAATTGCTTTCAGGATCAGTACATGGAACCAAGTAGGCTGGATATAGTTTCTGAAAACTACCACACACCACACACACACACACACACACACACACACACACACACACACACACACACACACACAATTTGCTTTTAATTTATAGAGTTGAAGATAATGCAACATCGGCCAAGTTCAAATATGACAGTAAAAACAAACGAGTCAGTCATGAGGGAGGGAATCAACTGTGGAATAAGAAAATTAACCACTTGTATGTTCAAGTATTGGAATGATCTGCATTGCACCATTTGTGATCTGGTAGAGAAACGTTCCAAAACTCAAAGACGGCAGATGAAGCTACGATCAAGAACATCAAGATCAATCAAGATCACGATCACGGCAGATCAAGAAGGGGGGGGGGGGGGGGGGGGGTGGGAAGAAAAAGTAAAAAGTGACCTATGTGGATGACAAAGTCAGCTGACAAAACAATGTCAATGACAAAGTCAAAGGATGAAATACAGAAGAACAAATGACCCAACTAGCTTCTGTGATTATAAGATGACTGTGGTGGGATTCCTTCTGTGATCAAGCAAAATGTAACAAGTCGTGAGATGCATGCACCAAAGGAATCATGAAAATAAAATTAGGTTCTGAAATCAAAATCAGGAGGTTTCTTGAAATATGTGAACTCGTTGCAAAAGTTCTGGTCCGGAGTTGGTAACATTGTGGATGACAAAAAAAGCTGAAGTACATGCAACTGTGATATTGACCTACTAAAAATGTACTTCACTTACATCTCACATTGAACCGAGGATTATGATTTTTGTCTAACCCTACTAAATAAGTCTACACGTTAAGGGGAAGTGCCTAGAATTGGACGCCACACCAACGTACTAATATGTACAATCGACTTCACAAAAAGTTGGATTGCATGCACTGCGAGTTCTTAGACTTGATAAATCCCCTGGTCCACAAAAGGTGTGTGAAAGCCAAAACGTCACCGAGTTAGTTTTGCAACCTCAGCCTGTTCACAAAGTGTTGAAAATCCTTATATGCTGGTAAATTACAATATGTATGGAAATTAGAACATTTGCACCAATATTATTAAAAAGATGATAAAAACCGTATTTGTCAAACTACAGACATATTGGCCTATCGAGAATGGTGTGTAAACAGTTGGAATTATTAGAGATCTATGGCATTTTGTTTCTCGTGGAAGATAACCGATAGGAAAGGTGATGTGAGGAGAAGAAAGAGGACAAATGTGAGGAGGAAGAGGAAGACAAAAGAAGTGGAGGAGTAACAGGAGAAAAATAAGGAATGATAATGACAAGAAGAGGACACCAAATAATAAAGAGTCAAATTATGGAAACAATGCTCCTCGTTATTAAGGGTCATTCGCATTATTAAGAATTCCAAATATAACTAATTCAAAATGTTAAAGTGGTCCTTTTGCTCACATTGGGATGCATCAAACTCACATTGGAAATTGAAATAAAGGAAGGAAGTAAATAAAGAAAAGAATAAGGTTCAGGGAAGAATTTATTTATTATTATTTTTTTTCATTTGACTGCAGTAATATCAGAAACATGAAAACAATCAGCATAGATTAGACTTGTTCAGATAAAGCACAATCAGCCACTTGCAAGGCAGCCCACGTGTTCAAACGTTGTGCACGGAGACGACTCCAAATCAATGGCTCATTGAGAGCCAAGATCTGGGCTGCTGCTAAGGCTGCAGCCTCAGGCGATAGCACTGTTGTGCAGCCGATACCTAGAATAAAGAGAATGATGAGATGAGGAAACAAATAAAGTTAGGACTTTATTGAGTAGTTAATAAAAGGGTTTAAAAAGTGAAAACAATTTGACAAAAGCATGCAAAAAAAGGATTATGCTTCAACACGTTAAAAAGACAAAAAAACATGTTAACTTACAATCACTCCATTTAATGTTTAAAACAAATACGAAAACAGCCTGTGGAGCAAATATTTATAACTTCATGTGGAGCATCCTGATCGGTTTTCTGGAAATTAAAATTCACGCCATCAACTACAATTCAACTGGAGCAGTAGTCCCCAACCTTTACTCTCTCTTGGGCAACAATACTTCAAAACTAGAAAGGCTCTATCAGGGCTGAAAATTTTTTTTTTTTTTTTTTGGGATACTGAATCGAGGCTCGTGAAAGAGTGTATCCCACTGAAAGGTCGGATCTGGATTCGGACCTAAACCAAAATCTAATCGGCTTGTTCTTGTCACTTACTCAACTCATTCACCAAGTTTTTTCACAGGTCATCCACAACTCTGAAATATCAGTCTACATATCGCTTTTGGCCCTGTCACTCAATGGTGAAGAATAACTTATAAAAATTCTCTGTTCTGGATCTAAATTTGAATCTTCACCAAAATCGAATGAATTCGTCCTCGTCACACACCCAACATGTCGACCAAGTTTCGTCCAAATCCGTCCATAACTTTGAGATATCCTGTTCACAGACAGACAGACAAATGAAAAATCACTCATAGAGCGACACTTGGCAAAAGAGAACAAAGTAGAATGGCACTCGGCAGAGCATCCTTTTGACCTCACAAATAGTTGGTGGTTGAATTCTGTGACCGGATAGGCAAATCTTCTCTAAATTAAGGTAATAGGATGAAAATTGACAATTTGGCCAATGTTGACCTCAAAAATAGTTGGTGGTTAGTTTCAGTAAGATGATATGCAAATCCTATTCAGATTTAAAGTCAATCGGATAAAACTTGAGGATTTTAGAAATTTGAAAAACGTGGTTGACCTTTGACCTATGTTGATCTCAAAAATAGTTGGTGGTTGAATTCAGTTCGCTGATATGAAAATCCCATTCAAATTCCAAGTCAATCGGATGAAAAGAGGATTTTAGAAATTTGAAAGAAAGTGGTTCACCTTTGGCCTATGTTGACCTTTTGACCTCAAAAATATATCGGATTTTGTCGGACCACGAACTCTACCGTTTGGTAAAGTTTCATGAAGATCGGTATAAAATTGTGACCTGTAGGCAAGTATAAGTGATCGGACAGACAAACAGATGAAAAATCACTCACAGAGCGACACTTGGAAAAACGGAACAAAATAGAATGGCACTGAGTAGAGCATCCTTTTGACCTCAAAAATAATTAGTGGTTGAATTTAGTGACCTGATATGCAAATCGACTTCAAAGTTTAAGTTAATCGGATGAAAATTGGAAATTTTAGAAATTTGGCCGATGTTGACCTTTTGTCCTATATTAATCTCAATAATAGTTGGTGGTTGGTTTCAGTAAGCTGATATGCAAATCCTATTCAGATTTCAAGTCAATCAAATGAAAATTGAGGATTTTAGAAATTCGAAAATAAGTGGTTGACCTTTGGCCTATGTTGACCTTTTGGCTTATGTTGATCTCAAAAATAGTTGGTGGTTGAGTTCAGTTAGCTGATATGTAAATACTATTCACATTTCAACTCGATCAAATAAAAAGTGAGGATTTTAGAAATCTCAAAAAAGTGGTTGACCTTTGGCCTATGTTGCCCTTGTGACCTATGTTGGTCTGAAAAATAGTTGTTGGTTAAATTCAGTTAACCGATATGTTAATCCCATTAAATTTTCAAGTCAATCAGATGAAAATTGAGAATTTTAGAAATTCGAAATTATTGTTGACCTTTGGTCTATGTTGACCTTTTGTCCCATGCTGATCTCAAAAATAGTTGGTGGTTGAACTCGGTTTGCTGATTTGTAAATCCCATTCAAATTCCAAGTCAATCGGATGAAAATTTAGGATTTTAGAAATTTGAAAAAAGTGGTTGACCTTTGGCCTATGTTGACCTTTTGGCCTACACTGATCTCAAAATAGTTGATGGTTTAATTCAGTTTGCTGATGTGAAAATCCAATTCAAATTTCAAGTCAATCGGATGAAAATTGAGGATTTTAGAAATTAAAAAAAAAGTAGTAGACCTTTGGCCTATGTTGACCTTTTGACCTTAAAAATATA
Source organism: Myxine glutinosa (assembly GCF_964187855.1). Classification (NCBI taxonomy): domain Eukaryota; kingdom Metazoa; phylum Chordata; class Myxini; order Myxiniformes; family Myxinidae; genus Myxine; species Myxine glutinosa. The sequence continues at coordinate 51,216 of NW_027617898.1, read as the reverse complement.
TAGGAATATGTCAGACCACAAACTCTACCCTTTGCTGAAGTTTCGTGAAGATCGGTCAAAAACTGTAACCTGCAGGCAAGTATAAGTGAGCGGACAGACAAACACACAAAAACACACAAACACACAAACACACACCAGAGTGATCAACATACTTGCAAAAAATATTTTATTTTTTTTGCCAAGTAACAAACACGCGTGAAAACCCAACCTCCATCCACCTTCGGGGGAGGCGGCAAAAACATACAACGGGCAACATCTTCCTTGCTATCCCTGTCCTCAACAACTGCAGCAAGCCAAATACAAAACAAAATAAATATAATACAACTTAAGACTTAAAATGCACTTTTCTATTTGCTTTGCAACTAAAAAGACCATATTTGTTTCTATCCTTAAATCAAACCATCTCCTGGCATGGGCTACATGTTTTTATTGTAGTGACAAAGCAGCGTGAGGTGGGAGTTGCTTTGCCACGTGTATATCTGAATTATTAAGTCTTATTAGCACAGCAAATTAATGATATGCAAGATTGCTCAATCTGACTTAGGTACCATGAATGATTATTAAATGTTGGCACAAGCCTCGAACCACATTCCTGATTTAAATCACCCATTTAACTAGAACAGCACTTGGAGAACACAATATCTGGGCTGATGCTAAGGTCGCAGCCTCAGGTGCAGATCTTCACCCAAATTGAATCAATTTGTCCTGGTCACATACCCAATTTGTCCACAACGTTTCGACGGAATCAGTCCTCAACTTTTTGAAGGGAAGAAGAAGAGGGGGGTGGGGGAGGGGGGAGGATGAGGAAGAGGAGGAGAAGGAGGAGGACAGCACAAACACACGTAGGCTGGCAACAATTGCACAGGTTTAATGGGCCCATTGCCTCCTCCTGCATTGAAATACCTTGTAATGAAACTTGTACAGGGTGGGCCAAAAGTCACTGAAGGTTTTCTTTATTTATAACTTTTTTGTCTTGAAATTAATTTTATTTATTTATTTTTTTTACAGAAAAAGAAAAGCAGGAAGATACATTATGAATAAATTTACCAATGACCAGTGCGTGAACATTGTTGAATTTTATTACTCCAGTGGGAAATCCATAATTCAAACAAAGAAAATTTCGCAATCATTTTAATGCTCGAGAACAACCATCAGAAAACACGTTTCGGAACTAGATTGCTCATTTTGATTCAAAGGAGTCTGTTCATGACTCAGCCCGCAGTGGAAGAGCAAAAACAAGTCGAACTCCAGAAAACATTGACCGTGTTGGGGAGAGTGTTAACAAAAACCCAGAAACGTCAATTCGTAAATGTGCAACTCAGCTGGGAATGGCAAGATAATCATTGCGAAGGATAATGAAGAAAGATTTGTTGCGGTTTCCTTACAAGATTCAAATGGTGCATGAAATGTCACCTCAAGATCCAGCAAATTGACTAACATTTGCAACCAAATTGCAGCAACTCGTAAAGGACGATCTTGATTTTTCCGAGGAAATTGCAGCGATTGATCAAGGAGTTTTGTCCTCTGTGATGGCTCACGTTTTGGAAAGAGCAAGACTTTGCGAAGAAGCCAATGGGGGCTTCCATTTGCAGGACATTATTTTTCACAATTAATCGAAAAAAAACAAATTCCTTGAGAAAACCTCCAGTGACTTTTGGCCCACCCTGTATATTAAAATAACCCCTCCCACTCCCCCCAATACCTTCCCCCCTACCCCCTCCCCACCCAAAATAAAATCAATGCATTGAATTACCCAGGGTGGTAGTGCCATAGCTGTGGTGGCCAGAGGAAACTTTGTGGAAATAAATATGATAATCACATTTGAGGTCAAGGCAGAACTTCTGGAGGATTGATAATAATAAATTAAATCAAAATTCAAAATTACCAAAGCAGATTCAAAATTCAAAAATATGACAGCCTTACCGGTTGGCATACGCAGTGAAGACCACACATCCTGAGCTCCCCACTCAGGAGAAAGTGGTGGACAATTTATCACAGGGTAAGCAGTGTTTCCAGAAAGGACTGGGCCTAGTCCATTGCTTCTGCCAGCTATGGCCACAAATACAGTTGGAACACCATCACCTGTAACATCATAATGTGCACCAAAACACAAGTCAAACAAAACAAAGTTATCACACTTTGCACATCCTGGAACAGCCAATTATTATTATGAACAAAGATGTGGATATTTTAAAAAATGAAAAACGAGACTTCACAAAACAGATTAAAATTTTGAATGGAGGATCAAGGGCATAAAGTAGAGAGAGGAACGGGGGAGCAAAAGTACATAAGCACAGGAAAAACACACGACTTGAGGAGACATAAGAACTCAACAGCAATAGTCAAAGACATGCACACAAAAACTTACAGAAATGTCTGCTGAATAAGAAGCCATAGCAAAATACATTCACATGATAAACAAATATGCCATAATAGAAAGAGGAAGGAACAAGAATAAAAATAAAGAACTTCTCAACCTTCCACCCTGAACAACAAGTTAAAGTTGAGATTGATTGACCGATTTATCAGCCATTTAACTTTTGCTCCAACGAAGGATTAATGCTCAAAACATCAGCTTCCAACTTCCCAAATTGGTTAACACAGCTCAATCAACGTCCGATTGGCCGAGACAACATCACCCGAAGTGCCTAAAATTATTTACCCTATCCACCCAGGTAGGCCACATCAGACAACCTTACCCAGACACTGGTCCGTTACACAAGCCATTCAAAAGTCCAATTACAACCAAAACTAGAACACTTGTGGAGTGCATAGTCTCGCCTCGTGCACTTATTCTGAACAAAAGATACCACCATTAACTGAACACGCAACTATTATGGCCCATATACCTGTATCATCAATGCACCCCATAGTGTCACATATGCATCCCAATGTGAGAAAAAGGACCACTTTAACATTTTGAATTGGTTATATTTGGAATTCAAACCCTGGTGTTGGGCTAGCGGCTAGGGTGCCGGCTTAGGATTCAAAGGATCCTGGGTTCCCGGTCGATCGCTGAATTAACGCCAGGGGGGTTGACTCAGCCTGTCATCCTTCCGAGGTCGGCTAATTGAGTACCAGTTCACTGGTAATTCCCTGTTTGTCGTTAAAGGCGGCAAAAAGGGTTGGCGTCAGGAAGGGCATCCGGCCGTAAAACATTGCTTCAAAAAGGGGACCGAAAAACAACAACAACCATGGTTCCCGAAAAAGGCCAACCCCCGCTTTGCGGGGAAAAATGGCCTCTAAAGGTGGGTTTTTTTTTTTTTTAAATATTTGGAATTCTAAATAATAATAATGCTCATCATTATTAAAGATCATTGCTTCAGTAATGTGACTATTATTTGGTGTCCTCTTCTTGTCATTATCATTCCTTATTTTTCTCCATTACCACAGCTTTATTGATTATTAGGATATTTAATGATCACTTTTGTGCACATTCGGGCTAAATTGTGTCAATATAGAATAATATGAAAATAATTTCAAGCTATATTCCCCATGGCTAGTCGATTATATGTATGAAGTTTTGCATCGATCTAATAAGCAGTTCTGCAGAAGAGCGTTTTTACGTTTTTATTTTCAACTGTTATAGTCCGTGGGCTGAGTAGGGTTTACATGCACCCCCCCCACAACTTAACTTCCCGGGTATGTCCATGTACCCCCCACCCTAGGGGTTAGGAAAAACCATGTTAACAGAAAAAAAACTCATTCCCAAGGTACCTCCCACGCATATTTTGATGTTACCCCCCCTGTGTCAATGATTTCCAAAAATTAGGGGTAGGCGAAATTCAAATGGCCATAACGTTTTACCTAGTCATCCTATGGTTGCATATGACCCCTCAAAATGTTTGTCCTGGGACACTCTTTACAATGACGTGTTATATGCAAATGAGATCACTAATGAGGTCACCAGAGGTCAAACTATGAGGGAATGAGTTTTTTTTCTGTTAACATGGTTTTTCCTAACCCCTAGGGTGGGGGGTACATGGACATACCCGGGAAGTTAAGTTGTGGGGGGAGGGTGGGGGGGGGGGGTGCATGTAAACCCTACTCAGCCCACGGACTATTATGTCTGGCGGGGTAGTGATATGTAGAGCAGATAGAGCTGAGTAGGTAACATGCTTTGAGGTTTCGCGGTAAGGAAAACTACCTGTAATAAGTTCTTCATGTGGAGGCGTTTTGTCAGGTAAGGAGTATACTTGTGAATCTACCAGGAGGTTTGTGTGTTAAGTAGAGTTAGGGATTAAAGAGTAGCGCCCCTGTATGTCCTCACCTGGTTAGCCAAACCTTTGTCCTTTTGGCACTGCACACCACTTAGACATTTAGTTAGGACCTTTAGTACAACACTAAATAACGCCCTCTCCCCTGACATGACTTAGGAAGAAACCAGGCCAGGATACCGCCGCATGGCCGCCGCCATTTACACCTCCGACAGGCCTATCCACCTTGAGTACCACGCCCAGGAGGGCTGTGATCGGTTGGTGCGGATGGACGCGGAAGGCGCGAAGCGGGTCGACAAAGGGCGGGAAGTTACGAGGCTCTGGTTGGGTGCCGCGCCGAGTCTGATGTCACCGCCCGAGGTTATAAAAAGAGCGCGCGGAACTCTGCACGCAGATTCCTGGCCCTGGCAGTCCCGCTGCGATCTCGAGTGGGGAGAGTCCTGTCACTGGTTGCGTTGGTTCGCAGTTCACGGCCTGAGTTGACCAGTATTTGAGTTGCTCTCTTGGTGTTTGGACATCTACGCGTGTGCTCTGGCAGTCTCTAGCGGCGCTCGGTTTACTTCGTCTGGCGCAGCCCGAGTTGGGTCGTGGCCCGGGTGGAGTTCGCTTGCTATGGACCTGTATGGAGTCGCCGGCCTGCGTTGGATGCGCGGTGCTTTTTCGTGGTGCTGGGAGCGGTGCTTGGTGCTTTGGAGTTTGGAGCGAGGGACCTCGTGGTGTGCGATCCGTGCTTGTGGGGCTTGGAGCAAGGCCTCATGGGTACGTCGGGGCCGAACGGAGCCGTGTTGGACGGCGGCCAAAGACAAGACGACAAAGACCAGATAAGCCTGAGCTCCGCAGTTACACTTTACAGAACGAACGTGTTACTTTGGTCATTTATAATCCCTCGTCTGTATTTGATATCTGTGTGTGTGGGATCCCAAATTAGGACTTAGGTTTATCGTCACATTTTCCTGTCCTTGCTTTTATTTAAATAAACCCTTATATTATTTTGCTGTACATACTTGAACGCAGTTTCCGGGTGATTGATTTAATAGGTAAGGCTGCAGGGCTCTCGCCGCTCCCCTACATCCCGCGCGCTTGGTGTAGCTTTTTGGTTCTGGAATCCGCCATCGAGTTTTCGACTCAGAGGTTAAGGCCTTCGCGATTGGTATCTGTGACCGCCTGATATTAATCAAAGACGGTCACACGACAATACTTTATAAAATCTCAAAAAACATGACCATCCTTCAAACTGACAGGTTCCTAACTTCATGGGATGTGTGTTACCCCAATAATAGACATTCCTCATAAAGACCATATATTACAATTTTTGGGGAGAGGAGCTCAGGTCCCTTGTTTTAATGGAAGGAGACACCCCTTCCTAACACTCCTCCATGAAACAAAGTATCCATTTCAAAATCATAGTGAAGGCCTTGATAATAAAGAATAAAAATAAACAATTATCTCTTACTTCTAGCTCTTATGCAAGGCAAGATCCACTTGTATCTAGTTTGTCAAATTCCAGGCATAAAACTTGTATAAAGTGTCAGTTAAAAGGACTAGCATAAAAGCCCGTCAAAATGACAGGTGACTTCTGCATTTTCACATTATTCAGCATTGAAAACTCAGGCTAAAACTGAATTTACAGACAAAAAACAAACAAACAAAAAAACAATTCATTTTGCTGGTGTATAGCACAAAAGATTGTCAAAATGAAAATTGAATTCTAGATTAAAGTTCCCCAAAAAAGTTATGTATTCATTTTAAGTTATGAAAACAGCAATCCTTGGAGTTTTGACTACATACATACACACATACCTCCATTATACGAGTAGTATGATGATGATGATGATTATTATTATTATTATACAAGGGGTAAGCACACTTGTATTTGGGCTGTACTGTCTGAGTTTGATTATTTACCCAACTATAAACAATTAGACTGGTGCTTTACAGGCAGGGCAATGCAGCAATTTGAGCACTGTACGTCAGTGGCGGACCCATCTGATAGCATCAATCACTGGTGCACATTACAGATTCCACCTGGCTAAATTCCAGTCAAACCAAATGTGGGGTTCATGTTGGTAACCATCTCGTGACGTTTATCAGGTCACTGTCAGTGACCTACTGGGTAAGGTATTGTGCTCTATACAACAGTTGCCGAGTTGTCCTTTAAAGGACTTAACCAGTTTGAACGGCAAGAAATAACACAACACACACCTGAAGAAATTCCTAAATTGTGTTTTGTTTTTTTCCTTAAAAACTCACTTTCATATTGGTTCTTCATGGAGAGTGTCTGGTCAGGCCCCTTGTGGGCTGATGAAACACGAAGATGGCAAGGCACACCATATGCACCGATTGCTTTGTGCAAGCGCCGCCCAAGGTGCTCATCCGAGGCAGACCCCATAATCACAACGACACGACCTTTTGCTCCTGTTGGCTGCAACAAAAGCTGCATCCAAATGACAAAAAAAAAACCAAAAAAAAAAACCAGATTTCACATCAGAATAATAAAAACTATCGACAAGCTTGCTGGGCTGAAATTTCAACATACAGCCGGACACCAACATTCGCGGGGGATACGAAAAATGCCGTGAATGTTGAAATCGCGAATGTCGGGGAATTGTTTGAATGAGAAAGGGGGGATAGTTTCCCGTTGGTTCCTGGTTCAATACAACACCGCGAATGGCGACACCACGCATAGGCCGAAAAAGACCTGGAAGGATGTGATGAGTTGACCTCGATCTGACCTGGTCAAAAATTTCGATCACAAAAGTAGTTTTCTTCACTCTACAAGTAAATGACAAATTAATAATTCCCCTCCATCGGTGCTGTATTACCTCAAAAAATCCTTTGTTATTGACGAAGCGTTAGATTGTTGCATGCATCTATTTTTCTCTCAACAACAAAGGCTTCAAGATATTCAATCATACAAGGATCCTCATTACATGTTTTGTCCTTTCATTAATTTAATTGATAATTCTTTACAAAAACAAAACAAAAAAAAACAAAACAAAAACTCGAGGACAAGGCTGCAGAAGGGTGGCGATCAGATCTGTATGAAGTGAGCCCCACAAGAGTGTAACTTAATATTCTTCCCTGCATCTCAATCTCCATATAAAAACGTTTTTATATTTCGGTTTCTTATTTTTAAACATCTGAAATGAAAACTTATTTTTGTCAAACTATGAAATGCCCAGCACTTTGAAGCATTTTTGTATGAATTGCCAAATTTACTTGGAAATTTTTCATTCTTCTATTTGAATGATTTGATTTTACATCTGCAAATCATTTTGCTTACTTTTCATGCTTACATTGACATGCTTATTCCCTACTTCTTTGACATCCATTCTATACACCATGAAGGTGTGGTGTTTCTGTCTTTCAAATGAAATGAAGCTCTTTTGTGAAAATTGAAAATTATAAAGTGCGAGATGATGATGCTCTCCAGACCTCAACTCGTTCTGCCACCCACTCAAAGTTTTTCTTCACAACTTTCAGAGACTCAGGGGTCACTTCCTTTAGATCACGGTAGACCTGGGGAAGGGTGAGAGTTAATCAAGGTGATTACAATGTATGAACTCACCAGGTGTCTTTAATCACCTTATATTTCAAAAGAAGATGAAAGAAGACAAAAATGAGAGGAGGGGTGTGACAGGACAATGGGTAAGGGGGATACGAGAGGACGTGGGAGGTGGGGGTGGGGGGGGGGGGGGGGAGCGAGGGGGAGGAAAAGGGATGTGAGAAAACAATGGGGAGGAGAGGAAGATTGTGAGAACAATGGAGGAAGGAGGAGTGTGAGAGGACAATGAGGGAGGAGGGGTGTTAGGGGACAAAGGGGGAGAGATGTTAGGGTAGGAAGTAGGAAGTGTGTGAGGGGACAATGGGGGAGAAGGGTGGAAGTTGAGAGGAAAAGGGGTGGGAGGAGTGAAAGATGAAGGGGGGAGTGCAAGCGGAAAAGGGAGAGGGAGTGCAAGTGGAAAATGGAGAGGAGCTGCAAGAGGAAAAGGTAGATGGAGCTGCAAGAGGAAAAGGTAGATGGAGCTGCAAGAGGAAAAGGTAGATGGAGCTGCAAGAGGAAAAGGTAGATGGAGCTGCAAGAGGAAAAGGTAGATGGAGCTGCAAGAGGAAAAGGGAGGGAGTGCAAGAGGTAAAGGGAGGGAGTGCAAGAGGTAAAGGGAGGGAGTGCAAGAGGAAAAGGGGGAGAGTGCAAGAGGGAAAGGGAGGGAGTGCACAAGGGAAAGGGAGGGAGTGCACGAGGGAAAGGGAGGGAGTGCAAGAGGGAAAGGGGGGGAGTGCAAGAGGGAAAGGGGGGAGTGCAAGAGGAAACGGGAGGGAGTGCAAGATGAAAAGGGAGGGAGTGCAAGATGAAAAGGGAGGGAGTGCAGGAGGAAAGGAGAGAGGGAGTGCAGGAGGAAAGGAGAGAGGGAGTGCAGGAGGAAGGAGAGAGGGAGTGCAGGAGGAAGGAGAGAGGGAGTGCAGGAGGAAAGGAGAGAGGGAATGCAGGAGGAAAGGAGAGAGGGAATGCAGGAGGAAAGGAGAGAGGGAGTGCAGGAGGAAAGGAGAGAGAGAGTGCAGGACGAAAAGGGGTGGGGTGCAGGAGGAAAAGGGGTGGGGTGCAGGAGGAAAAGGGGTGGGTGCAGGAGGAAAAGGGGTGGGGTGCAGGAGGAAAAGGGGTGGGGTGCAGGAGGAAAAGGGGTGGGGTGCAGGAGGAAAAGGGGTGGGTGCAGGAGGAAAAGGGGTGGGGTGCAGGAGGAAAAGGGGTGGGGTGCAGGAGGAAAAGGGGTGGGGTGCAGGAGGAAAAGGGGTGGGGTGCAGGAGGAAAAGGGGTGGGGTGCAGGAGGAAAAGGGTGAGTGCAGGAAGAAAATGGGTGGGAGTACAAGAATAAAGGGTAGGAGTGCAGGAATATACAGGGTGGGAGTGCAGGAAGAAAAAGGGTGGGAGTGCTGGAAGAAAAAGGGTGGGAGTGCAGGAAGAAAAGTGGTGGGGGGATTTTATGAGGATGATTGGAAAAGGGAAAATAGGGTGAGGATGAAAATGGAAGATGTGAAGAGTGTGAGATGGTAAGGAGGGTGAGGGTGAGGGAAAAGGCAAAACAAAAACTGATTACACAGACAAATCAAAAAAGGAAGCAAGCTCTGTATCAAAATATTGTGATGCGAAACAACATCAAGATCACTCGGCTACCCAGAACAACCACTTCCACATTTACAAAAAAAAACCTACAAAAGCTCACCTGTTTATCTTTCTGCTGAGTACGATCACCAGCTGGCCACAAGCGCCACGAGTCATTGTCTATCACATCTGCTAAAAGTATTTCTTTGCTACTTTTACACACACCATATTCCACCTGTTCAAAACAGACAGCGACAAAATCAGTTTGCATTTACTTATCAAAATGTGAAACCATCACCTCGGTCAATCAAGTGGAGGAAAGAAAAAGGAAACTAGAAAGAGCAATCAGAGATTAAAGACCCTCGCCAGGAAGTGTTTTCAGTGGTTTTTAAGGCTGCGTAAAAACAAATATGGCGGCCGAACCACGTGACCGATGACATCTATTTTTTTTTTCTCTCCACCAATTTATGCCTACATGACAAGAAATTTGATCTTGATTGGATGAAGTTTTGTACTTGTCGAATTATGACATCATAATGGAAGCACCGATGACATTAACAGATGTTATTCCACATGGAGTTCTTTACAATGAGCCATGTCTCAATTATTTCTATGCAGCGCTTGCAGAGATATATAGCTGCAAAGTTTTTCGGTTTTTCCAAGATGGTACCCGAATCACGTGACCAATCATAATCACATCATAATCATCATCGTGACTAATCACATCATAATTATTATTTTTTTAAATTCTACAGGTTGAGTTGCACCTATGGTGAAAATTTCCTGTCAATAGGAACAACGGTTGTAGAGAAAATCATATTTATTCTGTGCGGACAAACAGACAGACAGACAGACAGACAACAAACAGACTCAAATGCAATAACCTCTCTGGCGAGGGTTTATTAAATAAATAAATAAATTAAAAAAAAAGGGGGGGGGGGGAGGATAATTCTATACATGACCGATACACATTCAAAATACAATGTTTTATCATGGTACTCTACTTTGCCACGAATGAATGAATGAATGATCGTTTTAAGGCCATTTTCCCCGCTAGAGCAGGGGTTAGCCTTGCGGGCCCCATGACAATCATGGTTCCTTGTTTGAGGCAATGTTTTTATGGCTGGATGCCCTTCCTGACGCCAACCCTTAGTCGCCTCTTACGATGCGCAGGGATACGGTGTACCTATTCGAAACCGGGGTACACACCGGGATCATTCATCCCAGCAAGCTGGTACTCAATTTGCCGACCTCGGAAGGATGACAGGCTGAGTCAACCCCCCTGGCGTCAATTCAGCGATCGACCGGGATTCGAACCCAGGACCCTTGGATCCCAAGCCGGCACCCTAACCACTAAGCCAACACCAGGCCAACACCAACACCAGCCAACACCACATCACGATAATGTGTAAAATACGTATTACTAAATAAACAAGAAAAAGAGCAATCAGAGATTGCAAACCCTTGCCAGGATGTATTTTCAGTGGTTTTTAGGGCTTTTGTGTTAAAACAAATATGGCGGCCAAACCATGTGACCGATGACGTCATCATTCTTTTTTTTTCTCCACCAATTTATGCCCACATGATGCTCAATAAATTTCATCTTCATCGGATGAAGTTTTGTACTTGTCGAATTATCGAATTATGACGTCATAATGGAGGCACCTATGACATCATTTACATATTTTATTCCCCATGGAGAGTTCTTTACAATGAGCCAGCCATGTCTCAATTTTTTTCTATTCAGCGCTTTCCGAGATATAGAGGTGCAAAGTTTTTCGATTTCCCCAAGATTGTGGCCGAACCACGTGACCAATGACGTCATAATTGTCATTTAAAAATTCTACAGGTGGAGTTGCACCAATGGTGAAAATTTCCTGTCAATCGGACCAATGTTTGCAGAGAAAATCATATTTATTCTGTGCGAACAAACAAAGACAGACAGACAAACAAACGGACTCAAATGCAATACCCTCTCCTCTGGCGAGGGTAACTAGAGGGTACATAGAACACGACATCACCCATTCAAATATATACTTCAATTTTAATAAATAATGATTTTAAAGATGGTTTTAAAAATTCAGGAAGTTCAGCGCTATTGAATCTTATACACCACTCTAACATGTCCAAGTACTGCAAAAAACTGGAGGTTCTTCGAAGTATTATGAAGGCGATTTGTGTTCTCCAGTGTACAAGTATATAATGCAATTTAAATAAAGGTTTAAAGGCATATAAATAAATAAATTCCGGGTTTTGTTGCCGTCTTAGCAAGTGTTTATTACATCACCCGATCTAACAAATTACATTAGTTCTTCTGGCCTGTTGTTAGTGTCCTTAATGACATCCTTAAAAACAGTAAATTTCCTGCTTTGAATGATTTTCAATTTTGTTTGACCTCCAGGCAGGCACACATGGTAAAGATATTCTCACTCCTCTGCACATGTGCAATTAGGACGAATTCAGAGAAAACGTGCTGTTCAATGGCAGGTTTGTCTTCCGGTTCGTGTTCAAAATTTAACATTTTGATTCAATTTAAATAAGCTGTTTATCAATCATAAACTGACGACCATAAACTGATAAGACAAGTGGACATGACCCAATTGCTTAACCCCACCTTTTGGTTCTCCCAATCGGGGTAATGATGCTGAAGCTTACTCCTCCATCTTACGCCAGCTCACTCTGAAGTTCTTGTTTATTCTGTTCCCAGAAGTCCATCGATACACCCCAGAAACTCCAAGACGCACGCGTTCTTCCAGTAACCACATCTTGGTTAATCTCCAAAAATCACGGTTTAATGCACACATCTTCTTGCATTATTATCTTGCATCTTGCATTGCATTCTTGCATTATGGTGTGCTTCCCCTTCTCTCCCCATCTCGTCTTCCGCTCCCTCTTTTTATATATTTTGTTTGTCTGGTTGATTTGTTTGTGAAATAAATGTTAGCTCTTTCACGAGCCTTGATTCAGTATACAAAAAAAAAAAAAAAAAATCCTCTATTCTTCCTTTAGTGGAAAGACCTCCAAATGATGGTTCCATCCCACTGTTCTCTGCAGGGATTTAAAATGTGGTACGCTACCATTTCATGTAATCACTCGTACACTACTCACCCCTATTAACACGATCTATCCCAACTTGGGATAGTTGGGATAGATCGTTGGTGTTGGGCTAGCGGCTTGGGTGCCGGCTTAGGATCCCAGGATCCTGGGTTCGAATCCCGGTCGATCGCCGAATTAACGCCAGGGGGGTTGACTCAGCCTGTCATCCTTCCGAGGTCGGCAAATTGAGTACCAGTTCACTGGTAATTCCCTGTTTGTCGTTAAAGGCGGCAAAAAGGGTTGGCGTCAGGAAGGGCATCCGGCCGTAAAACATTGCTTCAAAAAGGGGACCAAAAAACAACAACCACGGTTCCCGAAAAAGGCCAACCCCCGCTTTGCGGGGAAAAATGGCCTCTAAAGGTGTTTTTTTTTTTTTTTAATCCCAACTTAACCCTTTTACATGCAGGTTCTGTGTTTCCCCTCTTCCTCAGTCTCCCACCACCTCACTGTCAAGCCATTGACTTTTTATCCTCAATCACTTTGCTCCTTCATAGCTCCCCCACCTCAATCTTGGATAAATAATAAATCAAAAAAATTGTCTGCATTTGTGAATATATATGCTGCAATGACGATGTGCAACTTTGTTCATTCAAATTCTCTGCTCAACTCTCTGGTGGTGAACTTGTCCGATTTTTTGATACATGGTCGCATACCGTAGAGTAAAATCGTAAGAACCCTTTTTAATTATTTGAGAACGCCCAAAGACACTGTGTGCGGTATCGCATTCTATGAACTCTCAAGTTGCAGGAGATGTACTTTCACTACATTTAAGGCAAAGCCTGCCCCCATAAGGCTTGGAAAGCAATTTTCAAAGGTCTAGTGAGATTTTAAACCTCATGTTTGTTATCATTGCTCAACAGTGTATGCAAATAATCTAGTTAGTGTAGGTGCAATAATAAAATAAAATAAAATAAAAATTATGCAATAACTCAGACCCTTCCTGTCCCATCAATTTTACACCCCCATCCTCCCCACACACCCAAACTCCTTTACTGACCTTCATGTCCACCAGGCAACAGTCCTGCGTTGTCCACATCTTCTCCAAAATATCAAATATTGCTGCAGTCGTCTCCAGCATCAAGTCCACTTCAGCTCGTCCAATGGTGCGACCCGCAAGTGATAGCCCCTTTGCAATTATCTGCTCTGTGGACCACTGTGGGTCATTATTTGCATCATCCTATGGGAAGTATAACAAATAAAACCTAGTGTCAATTATATTTGCAATAAGAATTTCTGAAACCCTGGTCCTGAGGCCACCGGCTATGGATAACTCCATGGGTTGCCAGTCAAACCTGGCAAGGACCTTGCTAATACACATTGACGTTCCGGTGGCTTGGCAATATCAAGAGGGGCTCACACTTCCTTGATGCATATCTGTCGAACTACTTAATCAGGTGGAGCCTAGCAGAGCTACCAAATACGTATCGGCTAAAGTTATGGAGCCAATTGGTTGCTGTAGAACTTGCCAGCTTGTCACTATGACGGCACCTTAATAGAGTCAATAGGAAAGAGACAAAACAGGTAGGTTGGAAATAACTATTTACCAAGAAACGAGCGAATATTCACAGGCAATTGGCTAAAGAAACGTTATTAACAAAAACAAATTAGAAAAATTATTAGCAGAATTAGAAAAAAAAAAAAAAAAATTAAAAACAGGCACAGTAATCAGATGTAAAATAAAAAGGCACAGTTGTAATTTATAATGTTCAAATTCAGAGCACCAAAAGTCTTATCCCCCGTAACGCAGAGTAACCCCTTCTGCAATCTTACTTATCTAACATGCACAATCGCACCGATCATCAAAATCACAGCGAGGAAAGTAGTTAGGAAGTGGGTAAGAGGGGGAAAGTACAGTTCAGGGCTTGTTGATGAGCCTTTAGCCTCACTTGGGCACCGTCGACGGACGGGTACCAATCCTGATACAGGTAGAAAGGGGGCTGAGGGAGGGTCAGTATAATCAGTTTGATAGCGTGGTGCAAGTGTATGTTGTATGGCGTAGAGAGGAAAATGTGTGGTCCGGGTCTGTGCGTCGACCCTGAAAAGGGACTAGGCTTGGTCATTCAGTTGTTGATAGCTCTTTTTGTGTGCCAAGAGAAACTGGAGAGAACTATTAAAGAACTTATTAAATTATTAAAGAACTCTCTCTCCACGATAATGGGAGGAGGAAGAAGCTCTCCATAGCCCTTTGCAACGCATATTCCCCTTCTCGTTACTCCCGCCAGGGAGTAATGCATTCAATCGTGTCCGTGTGTGCGTGCGTGTGTTTGTGAACAAGATATCTGGAAAAGTTCTGAACGGATTTGGATGAAAGTTGGTGGGATGATTGCCCTTGGGATAAGGAAGAATCGATTCGTTTTTGGTGAAGCTCAGGATATTATTCCAGATCCAGGAAGTTTTTTTTAGGAATTTCTTTTTCTGTTTTCCTTTAAAAACCATTTTCTCTGCAATAATTGGACCAATTGAGAGCAAATTTTTACCATAGGAGGGACTCGGTCTGCAGAATATTTTAATGGTAATTATGACGTCACAGGTCACGTCGTTCGGCCGACATGTTATTGAGTGGAAAACACTAAAATCCAATTTTCTCCAAAACGCCTGAACAGATCGAGGCCAAACTTTGCAGGCAGAATCGCATACCCATGACGAACAAAAAAGTCAGAGCATGACGTCATGCATCACATGGTTTCAGAGTTATGACGTTTTTAAGCACAAACATTTAAAACCTAGGTCCTCCCTCATTTGTGATCTAATTGAGGGGAAACTTCACAGATCTGTTCAGCATATCAGTCTACTAAAATGTCCTTTTGGAATTTGCGATAGGTCACGTGGTTTGGCAGATATCGTTAATTAAACGCAAATAATAAAAACATTTACATCTCTTGAACCACTTCATTGATTGACGTGAAACATCATACTGTAGTAGAAGTCATGAAGAGTAACAAGTGTGCAAAATTTGAAGATTGGATGTACGGTCTGGAAGCTGGAAGTTGTTATTGCGTGAAGAAGAAAAGTCTTCGACTGTGGACGATTAATTATTTATCACATGTACAGACATGCAGGCATCGTTTGACACAATGTCCCGGGTTAATTTGAACCTCAAATAAAATTATAATTCCAGATTTGTCAATGGCTGAGGTATATTAACAAACGAATAAAACAGATTTGGCAAAATTCCAACTTTTTTTTTAAAAGATCGCATATTCCCCCAGGGTTGTGAAAGGCTGAAGAAGAAGAAACCCCACATGGGCTTCCCAGACCAAATAAATAATTCTGGTTCTGGCTCTGCGATTTTCAGGTTTATTACTCCCGCCAGGGAGTAATGCATTCGATCGTGTCCGTCCGTCCGTCCGTGTGTGTGTGTGTGTGTGTGTGTGTGTGTGTGTGTGTGTGTGTGTGTGTGTGTGTGTGTGTGTGTGTGTGTGTGTGTGTGTTCATGTGTTTGTGAACAAGATATCTGGAAAAGTTCTGAACGGATTTGGATGAAAGTTGGTGGGATGATTGCCCTTGGGATAAGGGAGAATCGATTCGTTTTTGGTGAAGCTCAGGATATTATTCCAGATCCAGGAATTTTTTTGGGAAAGACTTGTTCTGTTTTACTGCATTAAAGCTTTTATTCTTATTCTTAAATGATGTTTTTCTCCTCCAATTCCGAGATATATCAAAATTAATTATCTGACCGTAAGGGCCTACTTTCTTTTTCATTTATTAATTGTTTTGGGGAGAGGGGATGTTAAACAAAACGTATTATTCCAACTAAATCCACGGCGGGAGTATGCGCTCGACTGAGTGGCGTTCCAGTTAAACCATGGATTAGGCTATCTGAATACAAATATTAATGATACAACTACCTTCTGAACCTACATGTGTGGATGTCCTTCTACCCTGGTTCTCAGAACTGGCAATGTAATATATATATATATATATATATATATATATATATATATATATATATATATATATATATACATACAGTCATCCCTCGCTATATCGCGGTTCACTTTTCGCGGATTCGGTACATCGCAGTTTTTTCTCGCTAGTATATGTAAAATTATATCGCGGATTTTTCGCTATATCGCGGGATTTTGCGGTATAAATGTATTTTTATATACTATTATTTTAAATATTTTTGTGGTAAAATAAGCATTTTCTAGCCTAAAAAATTAAAAAACGTAAAGAAATAAGAAAAATACAGTATTTAAAACATATTACAAGAAATAAAATACTGTACATAGTGTACAGTAGAAGGGTAGACAAAGAGTCGTGCGTATGGAAAACGCCAGTACATTCATCATCGTCATCACCTTCATCGTCATCAGTACTGCACAGCTAATTCATCATCATCTTCATCACGCAAGTTGTAGTATTGAAGAGCCGGGGCTCTTGCTTGATACGGACGAAATGACGGGCAAGACACAAACTCGTCCGAGAAGATATTTATTCTCAAAACCAACTCGGGAACACTGAAAAGCCCATTTATCGGGCTGCATTATAAAGCACAACCAGAAACCGAAAGCCACGCCTCTCAAGCGTGGCGTGCTTCAGTGAATCGGTGGTCACGTGATCAACAGGTGTAGCTGATTATACCCGCAAAGCGCGGCACGCTTTAGCGGTCACGTGACCAGCCACTCTCGCGCCGGGAATCCCCGCCAGTGACGTCACCGGCTGGAGCAAGGAGATTCTGATGCTGGTCTTGCTTGGGGAACCCATGGGTAGCTACAGTATCTTCAATGGTGAGTACCCATTAGAATTTTATATGTTGTTAAAATTACGTATGTTTAAGAGTGTAAAAAGTGTTTAAGAGTATAGGAAGTGTTTATAAGAGTATGGGAAAGGTTAATAAGAGTGTGGGGAGTTCATAATGCTTTAAAATATATATATATATAAAAAAAAAAAATGGTCGCTACTTCGCGGATTTTCGTTTATCGCGGGGGGTTCTGGAACGTAACCCCCGCGATAAACGAGGGTTCACTGTATATATATATATATGTATATATATATATATATATATGTATATATATATATATATATATGTATATATATATATATTGTTGCGGATATGGGATTGGCATCCATCCATATCCGCTTGTAAATATTCCCCTATTTCCTCAGTACTTCCCAACTATCCCCAATTCCCCATTCCCTAGTCCCATTTTCTGTAAACAACACTCTGTAGACCCGACCTTCCCCTATTTCCCCCATTAAATGTCGCATCCAGGTCCACCGCATCTCACGTAGACAACTATAGGACATCTTGCTAGTTATTCTTAGTCTATGTCAGTTAAGGACTCGTTTCCATTAATTCTGACTCTTCGTTGCACCAGAATGTGATTGTATGGCACCGTTAGGAAGTTTAGGACCTCCCAATACCTCCCCGCAGCTCTTCCTCATGGTACAACAACAACAACAACAACAGCGGCGGCGGCGCGGGGAGTGTGCGTCCTCACTCCGGCTTGGTTGGTAGGGGGTGTTGAAAGGGCACCAAGCCTTTCCAACGAGCCGCCATCGAGCATGTGCTCGACGGGGTTACCACGTAGGGGCTCGCTGTCAGCTCCTCGTCAAGGGCGGAGCCCGGTAACCCCCCGCACCCAATAGAAGCGGCGGACCGCTCCCATCTGGAGCGGAGCCAACGAGCCGAGGGCGTGTCACTCCCCGCTGAGCATGCGCAGGAAGAGGGAGGTGACGTCAGATGCGCCCTCAGCTTGGAGAGAGAAGGACGCCACCTCCGAGCGCTGCAATACCTCCCCGCATCTCTGGACCGGACCGTGTTTGATTCTGCCCCTGAGCCAAGGTGCACCTTGTGCTATCGACTGCCTGTCCTTCCCTGCCATCAATCCCTGTGTAAGTCAGTCTTGTTCCGTTTGTCTGTGGTCTGTCTGGGATAAATAAGATTGTGTCTAAGTGCCTATCTCTTCTGTGCTTTACCTCTTACCTTGTAATCTACCCCTTTTCTCCACCACCAATTATATCCTCCTCCGGAGGTCTTGAGAACTGTACCCCTTGTGTCGTTTCATTTATCCCAGCCGTTGTGTCCTTTCCATCATTGATTTAGCATAGCGCGATTCGGCCAACGTTCGAGTGGAATCGGGTGAGTTGGGGGTAATCGGGTAAACTGTGCGAACACGGCGGCCATTCCGCTCGGCCCATCATAACATCTTAAGCCGTGTCCGTAACAATTGGTGTCGAGGAGTGAGATCGGACCCGAAGCGCGCTTAACGCGCTCAAAATTACAAGTGACCGAAATTTGTTTTGTTGTAAAATAAAAACCCGAATTTTGAAAGTCGCGCTATGGCAGATCAAGACGGCTGGGTTCCGGTAGAGGAGAGTGAGGCAGGGTCGATCCAGGACCAAATTGAGGGACAAGAGGAGAGCGAAGCAGTGAGCGCGGCAGGTTCGCAGGGTGGCGTCCTCGCGCACGAGGTTACGGGCGCGCAAAATGGCGCCTCGCACATGGCCACGGCGACCGCGCCCGCGACCGTAGTAGCGCCACCGGTGGATTTGAACCTTTTTTTTATACAAATGAAGGCCCTTATGGACAAGAATAATGAAGAAATGGAAAACAGAATGATGGGGGATGGGACAAATGGGAGACCAAATTGGAGGTTTGAAAAACAGTATGGGGGCAATGAGGGACGAATTGGGGGGCAAAATGGGGGTCATGGGGGGCGAAATGGGGTCCAATAGCGAGAAATTGAGGGAGGACATGGGGTCCAATAGCGAGAAATTGAGGGAGGACATGGGGTCCAATAGCGAGAAATTGAGGGAGGAAATGGGGGCCAATAGCCAACGGTTAGAACAAAGGATGGGGGCCCAGATCGGAGGGTTAGGGAGTAGAATAGAGGGATTAGACCAGGGGTCGGCAACCTTAGGCACGCGTGCCACCATTGGCACGTGGCAGCGTAATCATTGGCACACTGGCGAAAGCAGTGCATTATCCGCTGCATGCCAAATCACCTCTTGAACAGCCATTGGCTGTTGCGCGTGTTGCACTATAACAGTATTCCGGTGTGATGGTGCAGGGTGATGAGGTAGATGGATCAGAACAGAGTCGCCATTCCAATTCCAAATTATTTTACTGGAATAATAATCAAAGATGCACAACATGAGAGGCCGGCCTGGCGCATTCAAACACAATATTCGTGGCAACCGGATGTGCTGTAAGAACAGTGGTGTTGTTCACAGCAGATGGTCCGAGGCTGCATCTCCACTCATTATTATTATTCGGACTGGTTTCTGAGTTTTAATATTAATCTCATCATTATTCTGAATTGTATAATAATCGCAGATATAAAACAGGAGATGCAGGCTTGGTGCCTTCCGATACGCCGTTCGTGGCAACCTGAGATGATGTAAGAGCGACTGTGTGTTAACACCCGGTGGTCAGCGGCTGCATCTCCACTCTTTGTTATCATTCAGGCTGCCTTCTGCGTTTTAATATTAATCTCGTCATTATTTTGAGTTTTTTTATGGGGTGGTAGTAATGAAAATGGGGGTAGTAATGAAAATGGGGGTAGTAATGAAAATGGGGGTAGTAATGAAAATGGGGGTAGTAATGAAAATGGGGGTAGTAATGAAAATGGGGGTAGTAATGAAAATGGGGGTAGTAATGAAAATGGGGGTAGTAATGAAAATGGGGGTAGTAATGAAAATGGGGGTAGTAATGAAAATGGGGGTAGTAATGAAAATGGGGGTAGTAGTTTTTTTCGTAACACGCGGCCTGTCTTATTTAGTTTGATTGACGGTACGGCCTCCCGCTCATATTTCCCACAGGAATTGCAGTGAAGCGGTTCAGGTTCGGTAGATGATGGCAACCCCGCTAGCTAAGAAAGCTGAAGTAAAGGTTTCGAGCATTCCAGCCCTCATGGACAGAAGAGTGGGGTTTTGTTTTTCAGAAGGACCGTGCTGTGTGTACTTTATGTTTTGAAAATGTTTTGTTGTCGAACGTCGAGTGTTAAGCGCCATTTTGAGACAAAGCACGAGAAAACTTTCAAAGATCAGGCAGACAAGGCAGAATCCATCAAACGTGCCTTGTCCAGGTATGGGAAGCAAGCCAACACCCTCAAAATCTTTGCCACTGCTAAAAACCATGCGACTGAAGCAAGATATCGCATTGCTCATTGCATTGCGAAACGTGGAAAGCCATTCACTGATGGCGAATATATTAAGGAGGCTTTTCTCTGCAGCTCAGAGGTTCTGTTTGAAGGCTTACCAAACAAAGAGACAATCAAATCAAGAATAAAAGATATTCCCATGTCAGCTATAAGTGTTGAGCGACGCATCGAAGAAATGGCATAAAATGTCAGCGGGCAGCAAATAGCTGGGTTAAAAGATGCTGTGGTATTTAGCATTGCACTTGACGAGAGCGTGGACGTGAATGATATACCACGTTTGGCAGTCATGGCAAGATACTGCGATTCGACTGTAAGAGAGGAACTCTGCTGCTTAAAGCCAATGTCGGACACAACAAAAGGTGAGGACATAGCCAAGGTGTTTATGGAACATTTTGAGGAGCGAGGGATTGACATCAGGAAGATTTTTGCAGTGACAACAGATGGCGCCCCCACCATGGTCGGGAAACAGAGGGGAGCTGTCAGATTAATTGAGGAAAAAGTCGGTCACCCCATCATGAAACTCCACTGCATAATACACCAAGAAAACCTCTGTGCAAAGATGTCAAATTCAGATCTTAATGAGGTTATGGCTACGGTAGTAAAGGTTATTAAGTTCATAGTTAAGCGATCTGCTCTGACACACCGACAGTTCCAGTCCCTACTCGAGGAAATGGACTGCACATACAAAGATATCCCTCTCTCCACTCAGCGGATAGGTGGCTGAGCTGCAGAAACGTTTTGGAGCGGTTTGTCAGCTGCTTTGATGCCATCAAGGCCTTCCTGGCTGAAAAGGGCCAAAACTACCCAGAACTCGAGGACGAGAAGTGGGTTGTGAAACTTATTTTTCTTACGGGTACTACGGGACACCTCAACGAGCTCAATCTCCGACTGCAAGGTGCAGGGCAAACTGTTTTGGACATGTTCGACACATGGACGGCTTTTGTCGGCAAGCTAGCAATCTTTTCAAGCGATGTTGCTACCTCCACTTTCCTCTACTTCAGACATGAAAGGGAGCTGTCCTCGCAGCACAGCATCAGCACCGCTGAAATATGCAAATACATGAGCAAGCTTGAGTCGGAGTTCACAACACGATTTGGGGACTTTCAGAAGTATGGACCCATGTTCTCCCTTCTTGATCAAGCCAGACAGCTTTGATGGACAAGAATTGGATTTATCTCTGATAGACTGGTTGGATACACAGGACATGGAAATGCAGCTGATTGAGCTGAAGAGTTCAACACTGTGGGTGACTAAGTTTGCAGAGCTACGGAAACAACTCGAAACCACGGCAGTGCAAGATCACGGAACCTGCATCTTCACCTGCTGGACAACCGTGCCGAAGAAGTTCAGCTGTCTCCGGAACGTTGCACTGGCTTTGCTGTCAGTCTTCGGGTCAACGTACCTCTGTGAGCAGATATTCTCACACATGAAGAACGTGCTCAGCCCCTCCCGCAGTCGTTTGACAACCGACCACTCTGAAGCATGTGTGCAACTTAAAGTGATTAACTACAACCCCCAGATAATGGAGCTCAGCAAAGGAAAGCAGGGCCAGGGATCACACTGACTGGTAGGCATCTGTTTATTTGTAGTACACATGGGTTTGCATATGCAGCTGTTTGTCCATCTCTTTTTTTCCAACTCAGATGTGGATGTTTTCATGAGGATGGCAGCATTCTTGTACAGTACTGGTATTTCTGTTTGATACAGTTTATTCTCCTTTTTTGACATTTGTTCCCAATGCAATACTTTGTAAATGAGTTACTGAAAGCAGTATTTTGAAATGGGGTCCGTGCATGTAATTTGTAACCTCATGGGGGACAAATTTTACAATGATAAAATGATCATTACAATGTCCTGATTATGAGAGATAAATGTTTCTTTAAAATGTTGTTGCTGTGCATGTAGCCGATATGGATGGAATTTAAATTCCATGTCTGTTGGTAAGTATTTTTTTGATGTGGTGTCATAATTAAACTTAATGTTAAATTTAATGTTGATATGGCACACGAATTAACAAGAACATTTCAAACTGGCACTTCATGGCAAAAAGGTTGCCGACCCCTGGATTGGACAATAGATTAGGGGAAATACAGGAGGGGTTAATGGGGGTAGAAAACAGAATGGCCGTTCATGAGAATCAAATGGAAGGGATGAAAAAGGGGTTAGAGGGGTTAGAAAACAGTATGGAAGGCAAATTGAGGGACATGAGGGACCAAGCGGAAAGGGAAGTTAAACAAATGGGGCAGCAGATAGAGGGGGTCAGAATGGGGGTAGAAACTAAATTGGATGCTCACAGGGGGGAAATGGAGCAGATGAGGGTGGCATCTGGGCAGGAGATGCAAGTGATGGGAGAAGAGATCAGAAGAGGGGTGAGTGAGGTCGGAGGAGTGCGCGAGGAGGTGAGGCACTGTAAGGAGCGCATGGAGAAGGAGGTGAGAAAGGGGACTGTAAAATTGCAAGGTGGTATAGAGGAGTTGACGCTGGGAGTAGAACAACTGACAGTGGGACAAAAGGAGTTGGGGGACCAGGTAAAGAAGAACACAGCGGTAATAGAGGGTTTAAAATCGACACAGAAGGAGATGAAAAAGGACGTTGGGGTAATTAAAAAAGAGTGTCAGACGGTACATGAGGACCTGACGAGGAAAATGAACAAGGTGGTAGAGGTGATGGAGGTTAAAGAGCGGGAGGTGCGGGAGCACATAGAAAAAAATAAGGTGGAGTTAGAGGAAGAACTTAAGGGGGCGCACGAGGAGATGAAGGAGGTGAAGCAGAAATTAGAAGAAGTGGAAGAAGGGGTGAGCGAAATTAAGAAGCGACGGAGAGAGGATAAGAAAGAGATAAAGGAGGAAGTAAAAGAATTGGTCCAAAGTCTGTGTTCGGATCGTGATGAGGTGCTCATTAACCGGATGAGGGATTCGCAGGTGATGGAGGAGAAGCGAAGAGAAAGAGGACCCGGTGTAAGTGGTGACCAATATGGTCGTGCGTATGATGCGCCAGGTGATTTAATAAGCTTGGGGGTCGAGATAGACCCGGATGTTCGTGAGAGGCCAAGAGTGAGGTGTATGGCTGGTCCGGAGGGTATGGAACGAGGGTGCGAGCGAGAGGGTCCGGTGATGGGAGAGGTGCGAGGTGTGAGTGAGCAAGGTTGTGGTGGTATGGAATGGGTAGCGGGTTGCGGAAGTGTGACCCATGCATCGACACCAACAGGGGTAGTTTTTAGAGGGACAGGGGAGGCACGAGAGCCCCTTGGGGGTAATGTACTGTGGGGGCCCGGCCGGTTCGGCCCCGCGCTGGCCCCGCAAGGGGCGACGCACGGGGTCCGGCAGGCGGGCAACGACTCGCATATGAGGTGGTCCCACAAGGTCCCACTCGCGCCGTATGACGGCAAGAGTGATCTACGCGCGTACCTGGCGCAGTTTGACTGTGTGTGTAAGGGCAACGGTTGGGGTGAGGACGAAGGTGGAGTACACCTGGTGGCCGCATTGCGCGGCGCGGCTGCGGAGGTGCTGACGGCATTACCACCGGGTGCTCTCACCCTGTCAGCCCTCCGCGACGCCCTAATTAATCGATTCGGCGTTGAACAGCAGAGCGAGCTTGTTAAAGCTCAGCTCGCGCTGCGAAAACGCAAGCCCCAGGAAGCCATCGGGGAACTTGCCCACGACATTCGCCGAGCAGTGGGGATCGCACATGCTAGCATGGCAGCGGATTCCCGGGAAAGCCTGGCGCTGGACCATTTTATCCAGGCCCTCCCGGATATTGAGCTCCGGCAACAGCTCGCCATGTGGCGCCCGCAGACTCTGAGCCAGGCAGCTGACGCTGCGGCCCGTTGGGAAGCAGCGAGGCCCCTGGCCCGGGGGAGCGAGCGTCACGCAATGGCGGTCCGCCAGGTGGGACCCCCGATGGAGGGCGGACCCCTGAGGGGGCCCGCCCCCGACGTGAGTCCTGACCTGGCGGGCATGGTCCGGAGGCTGGTGGACCAGCGCCTGGCGGGACCTGGACCATGGCAGGCGGCCCCCGGAGGTGGCCCGCGGTGGACCACGAGCGGGTAATCCAATTCGGACCTTCAGGGGGGGAAATTTGGAATTCCGGAGACAAGCACCTTATCAGGTGAGGTGCTATACCTGCAACCGTCTGGGTCACCTGGCGCGGCACTGTCGAGCCACGCGCCGGGATGATCCCCGGCGGTTGAGGTCCTTAACTCCGCCCAGGGGGGAGCGGGTTAGCCGACCCCAGACACCCCCCCCGCCAGACCCCGGGAAACTAGAAGGCCTTACACC
Source organism: Myxine glutinosa (assembly GCF_964187855.1). NCBI lineage: Eukaryota > Metazoa > Chordata > Myxini > Myxiniformes > Myxinidae > Myxine > Myxine glutinosa. The sequence continues at coordinate 26,420 of NW_027617898.1, read as the reverse complement.
GGCGAGCAGGCGCCCCCGTGGATTGCCTCGGCTTTAGATGCCGAGGCGGGACCCAGTACCTCTGAATAAGGGGGGCTTATTAGTGCCAGAGGACTGGGGGATTGATGAGCGATGGGCCCGGTGGGTAAGGGTGGCATCCCTGCCACCCTTCCCATGGGGGCAAAGGAGCTATAGTTTATGGGGTGTATGGCAGTGGAAACTAGCCCGGGTGGGTTAGGATATTGTGTGTAGGGATCTAGCGAAGATGACATTAGGTGACGTTAAGGTTAGTTAGTGACTGATACCTGTAGTGGGGACGCAGGTAGATTAGAGTGGATGATAATGACGAGGGAGCGCAATAGTTTAAAGGGACGACTGGGAAGCGCAAGTTTCAGAGGGGAGTAGTTAGATGAGATGATGCTGTGTGAGAACTGGACAGGTGTGTGGAGCAGTGTATGAGTAGTGAGTGTTGTGGATCAGCGCGAATGCGCTTGGGGGAGAGAAGGGTGCAGGCGGCACCAAGTATGAGAGCACAGGTGTGCAAGTACAGGTGTGGAGAGAGTTGGAGTAAGTGGTACGGAGTGGTGTGCATGGTGCGAAGGTGTGGATGGGGGAAGAGTGGACCCCTTTCACGAGTACCCGGGGAGAGTTGGAGTAAGTGGTACGGAGTGGTGTGCATGGTGCGAAGGTGTGGATGGGGGAAGAGTGGACCCCTTTCACGAGTACCCGGGGCGGGTAGTGTAAGTGTTAGGTAGAGGGTATAGGTAAATTGTGGTTGGATATTGGCATTTGTGGTGCGGTTGCAGAATGGTATTGTGGAAATGGCTGGGCGTGTAGCCTGTTAGTGTGTGTAGTTGGTTTGGGCACTCCACCACTGTGAGGATGTCGGCCAGGTGAGGCCGCAGGTGGGCTCTGGGAGCCGTTAGTGTCAGTGGGTGCCTGAGGATCCCGGGTGTGGATCGGGCAGCCCGTGCCAGAGAGGGCACTGAGGGGGTGAGAGTGCGAGAGGGCCTTCCCCAGTTAGTTAGGTTAGGGTGAGGAGCAGGTAAGCTCGAGTGGCAACTACAGTGGTGGAGGTGTGCAGGTGGGTAGACCTGCTGGGAGAGCTACACGTCACAGCCCAGAAATTGTGCGAGGGCACCGAGTGATGAATCGGGGGGGTGAGACCCCAAATTGAGAAGCACCACAGTTTGGTCAATGGGAATTGGTTTTTAGAACCCATAGTGTAAGTTGGCCAATGGATTGGCAGGGAAAGACCCCGGGTAATGTAAAGTTGTTAAAGTCATTTAGGAAATAGTTAGGATTGATGAACCTGTCGCACCATATGCAGCCACTTACCTGAGGTGAGGATGATGACTCCACACCTGCGTTTTCTTTGTTTTGTGTTGCAGGAAGTGAGAATTGCTGTTTGGATTTGTGAGACGCATCACGACGTGGATGAGACATTGGGGTGATTCCATCTCTCCCTCCTTAGGAGGGACTGATGATGAATTGGTGATGGCAAATTTTGATGTTGAGTTGGAGATGGCAAATTTTGATGAGAGTTGGAAATGGCAAATTTGATTGGTTAGGAGGGAGAGAAGACGAATTTGGTTTATGGGAGGAACGGGGAAGACAGTAGGGACGTTTGTTGATGTGTAAAGTAGATGTTTATGGGTAGTGTTGTGGTTTGTGGATACAGTAAGGGGTAAGGGAGGGGCAATGTAGGTTACCTGGTGGGGGGGGGGGGGCGTACGGTAGGAACGTACCTGTCTCACCTGGTTCCCATGTGCCCCTAGTGTGCATTACCTTGTATTGCGTGCACTTTTGCGCCCTTACCACCTTACTCACTTGTTTCTTTTGTCTCCCACCTCCGAGGATCTGGCTTTGGGGCGGAGAGAGAGGAGAGAGAGGTGCTGGCTCCGCAGTTGTGGGCCTGTACTTTCGCTGCTTGCTGCCTGGATCGATACACCATATGGACCGCAATTTTTGTGGCCGCCCACAATGGACCGCAGTTCTTTTGCGGGCAAGCACCACCCGTTGATGGACCTCTGGGTCAACGTGGCACCTATGCCATACAGGTGAACCACTTATAGTTGGCCCCCCTGACGGCCACAATTCAGAAATGGACGCGGTTGGCGCCTTTCTTTATTTTTAAAGAAGCCAGAAGGCCAAGTGCACTCCAGGAAGGCAAGACCAGCGGCAGAACATCGGCCGGCTGTGACACCACCGGTGACCATGGACAATTGTGCATTTTTATGAACACTTTATTGGTGCACCGGATGGTGCTGACTGTGCATAATGGGGTGGTGCTTTTGGTGCTTGGATGGGGTGCTCTGCACATTATTAAAGGCCGTAGGGCCACAGGGCACTCGTGGGTTGGTGTATCGATGCTGGCATGCGTGCTCTCTCTCTATGCATAACATCTGCATGTGTTCCTCAAAGAACAGGTCCTGGATCGTAGTGTAAATATCAGTGTAGTCTTGTATAAATGATGCTCCCTACCGGCTGTATGTTTAGTTTGAGGATGCTTTCCGCGATTCGGTTATCCTGTGGGTGTGTTTCTGTTAGGAGAAGGGTGCAACGTCGCAGGGGGACATATTTACTCATTTGTGAACATCCGTAAAACTGTCGCACTCAGGGTTGAGTTAATAGTAGAGGGAACTACATCTGAGTGCCACACTAACGTAGGTAAAAATTTATCGGGTCGGGACGCCCCGAGGTAGAGAAGGGTGCAATGTTGCGGATATGGGATTGGCATCCATCCATATCCGCTTGTAAATATTCCCCTATTTCCTCAGTACTTCCCAACTATCCCCAATTCCCCATTCCCTAGTCCCATTTTCTGTAAACAACACTCTGTAGACCCGACCTTCCCCTATTTCCCCCATTAAATGTCGCATCCAGGTCCACCGCATCTCACGTAGACAACTATAGGACATCTTGCTAGTTATTCTTAGTCTATGTCAGTTAAGGACTCGTTTCCATTAATTCTGACTCTTCGTTGCACCAGAATGTGATTGTATGGCACCATTAGGAAGTTTAGGACCTCCCAATACCTCCCCGCAGCTCTTCCTCATGGTACAACAACAACAACAACAACAACAACAACAACAACAACAACAACAGCGGCGGCGGCGCGGGGAGTGTGCGTCCTCACTCCGGCTTGGTTGGTAGGGGGTGTTGAAAGGGCACCAAGCCTTTCCAACGAGCCGCCATCGAGCATGTGCTCGACGGGGTTACCACGTAGGGGCTCGCTGTCAGCTCCTCGTCAAGGGCGGAGCCCGGTAACCCCCCGCACCCAATAGAAGCGGCGGACCGCTCCCATCTGGGGCGGAGCCAACGATCCGAGGGCGTGTCACTCCCCGCTGAGCATGCGCAGGAAGAGGGAGGCGACGTCAGATGCGCCCTCAGCTTGGAGAGAGAAGGACGCCACCTCCGAGCGCTGCAATACCTCCCCGCATCTCTGGACCGGACTGTGTTTGATTCTGCCCCTGAGCCAAGGTGCACCACCTTGTGCTATCGACTGCCTGTCCTTCCCTGCCATCAATCCCTGTGTAAGTCAGTCTTGTTCCGTTTGTCTGTGGTCTGTCTGGGATAGATAAGATTGTGTCTAAGTGCCTATCTCTTCTGTGCTTTACCTCTTACCTTGTAATCTACCCCTTTTCTCCACCACCAATTATATCCTCCTCCGGAGGTCTTGAGAACTGTACCCCTTGTGTCGTTTCATTTATCCCAGCCGTTGTGTCCTTTCCATCATTGATTTAGCGTAGCGCGATTCGGCCAACGTTCGAGTGGAATCGGGTGAGTTGGGGGTAATTGGGTAAACTGATCTCACGAGATCTTGGAGACGGCAGCAGGGATTTTCGAAGCTCCACACGGTCTCCACGTTTTTCGAAGTTAAGTCTGTTCACAATTGTATTTTGTCGAAACTGTATTTATCTTTCGGTGTGTGAAGTTATTGTGTGCAACTTTGGTTGTTTCTCGGTGTTTATCTTTCATAAATTGATCGTCTGTTTGCCGTGTCGCGAGCAAGGCCTTTGCCGCGTCGCGAACGATTTGAAATCGAAGTTAAGTGATTGTTCCCATTTGTATTTTCGTTAAAACTGTATTTATTTATGGTGTTGTACGTATATTGTGTCCCGACGAAGATTTTTCGGTGCAAATCTTTCATACCTGTATTGAAAATCGTGTTAATTCGTGTCGTGTCTTGAGGCCTTGTACAGTGTGCACTGTACAACCTTGAGGCTTTGTTTTTCTCAGCGGTCCGTCGTTTGTGATCCAATAACTTTCGTTCTCTGTATTCCCAGTCTTTTCACCCATAGCCTACTTCCTTGTGTAAATATCAACTCAAAAAAACAAACAAACAAAAAAAAAAAAAACATTTCCTTCTCTGTTCTCATTCGTTTATTCATTCTTATTCGTTCGTTCGTTCTTCGACCACGTGTTTCTCCCCCATTTCCCCAGATAGTTTTCACTCATTAACCTTCAATGTTTACACTTTCCCCTCAAGTTATGTATTCCGTCATATTTTATAACACCTTTTTCTTCTTCTTCTTTAAAAGGCTGCTTTCGACTTGCTCACCAAATCAATTCATCCCAAAAAAAATATCCATCTCCTATAGTGCCTTTTTTCTACATTCCCTAAACTCTCCTGCACTCCATCCTCCATCCAGCGTCCTTAAACGTATTTTTAACTCGAAGGTCACAAGAAACTCATTTTGCAATAAATGTTCGTTTCCCATAAATCGTACACTTTCAAAAATCCAATCTCACCCCTCCCCTCCAAATCTTCCCCATAACCCCTCCCCTCCAAATCTTCCCCATCACCCCTCCCCTCCAAATCTTCCCCATCACCCATCCCTTTCAAATCTCCCCCCTTGCCCCCTCCCTCCTAAACTACCCCCTCACCCCTCCCCGCCAAGACGCCCCCTCGCCCCTCCTCTCCTAGACTCCTGCCTCACCCCTCCCCTCCAAATCTCCCCCATATCCCATCCCTTTCAAATCCCTCCCCTTGTCCCTTCCCTCCCAAACTCCCCCCTCACCCCTCCCCTTCAAATCTCCCCACCCTCATTGCTTCTCAATTTCCCCCCTCTCACTCCCCCTCCTCAAAGCGTCCTCCCCGCTTCTTCCCCCTTCAAACTCTCACCTCCATCTCCCCCAACCTTCTGCCTCGCTCTTCCCCCTCCTCAAATAACACCTCATTGTGGCTCACCCAATCACCATCAAACCTTTTGTCCGCCCCATCCTTCCCTTTCTCCGAGCTATTCTGAAATCTCTGACACACCTTCAACAGCTCTCCCTACCTCTTCCACCTCTTCCACATCTTACCCTACCCCTCCTCCCCCCTGTTCTGTATCTGATGCTCCCCCTTCCTCTTCATTAACGGTATGGACCTCAAACATCCGGGGCCTTCGTTCAAACTTAACTGATCTCTCCATACAGGTTGCTTCTGTCAAACCAGACGTGATCTGCTTAACAGAAACTTTCCTCCTTTATGATGTCTCTGATTCCATAGTATCTCTCCCGGGCTACTCCCTCCTCCGGTATGATAGACCTGAGCCTCGTCCTGGAGGCGGGGTTGCTATCTTTATCAAAAACTCTCTTCCTCACTCGCCCTGCACTGCACTCTCTCCACCTCACCCCCAGGAATACCTCTGGCTACGGCTTCCCCTTTGCTCCCACCTCTTGTTCATATGTGTGTTGTACCGTCCACCAAACAGTGATGACTCCATCTACATCTCGCTGTCTGATGATATGGACCAACTTCTATCTACTCATCCCAACTCTCTCTTCCTCATATGTGGTGATTTCAACTGTCATCATGCCAGTTGGCTGGGTGTGGGTACCTCTCTCACCAGCCATGGCTCCTCAGCAAAGGACTTCTGCGACTCACTGGGACTGACACAATCTGTCAATTTCCCGACCCGGATCTCAGTCAACGGAACATCTTCTCTTCTGGACTTGGTTATGACTAACTTCCCTGAAAATGTCTGCTGCTCTTCTTCTGCTCCGATCGGATCATCTGATCATGTCCTTGTTAAAGTGGACATCTCTCTGACCATCCTCAGGGAGCCTGCTCAGCGTCGACGAGTCTGGCATTTCACTCAGGCCAACTGGCACGGTCTTCAAGCAGCCATCAATCATCTGGACTGGTCTCCCATCTCTACCACCTCTGACATCAACTCATCCTGGGAATTCTTCCAAAGTAAATTGCTCTCTCTCATGCACAGATTTATCCCATCTCGTCTTCAGTTGTCATACCCTTCCTCCCGTCCATGGTACACGGAATCTTGTGGTGAGGCTGTTGCCCAGAAACAACTTGCCTTCGTCTCCTGGAGAGCAAATCCAACGGAAGGAAATCTCATTTCCTTTCACAAAGCCCGAAACAAGTGTGTGTCCACCCTCAGGAGAGCCAGGAAACAATATCTCTCCGTTCTCAAGACCGAACTCTCTTATCTGTCTCCCTCTTCCAAATCCTGGTGGCGTCTGGTCAAATCCGTTTCTGGTGTTTGTTCCCCCTCCATCCCCTCCCTTACCTCAAACGGCTACACAGCTGACTCCGCACGTGAAAAAGCTGAATGCCTCAACTCTGTGTTTGCCTCTAAATCTTGTGTCCCAAACCCATCCCTCTCTGTACCCACCATACCCAGTCGTACCCTGCTGCTCCTGGACTCCGTGTCCTTTCCTCCTGACAAGGTGGAAAAGTTTCTGTCAACCCTCGACTCTGATTCTGCAACTGGACCCGACGGCATCAGCCCACGGGTCCTAAAATCCTGCTCTGCTGCTCTATCTCACCCTCTCTCTGTTCTCTTCACCCTCTCTTTTGCTCAAGGTCAACTGCCATCTGCTTGGAAACCAGCCAACATCACCGCTTTGCACAAAAAAGGTGCAAAAACAGATCCTAGCAACTACAGACCAATCAGCCTTCTCCCAATTATCAGCAAAGTCATGGAATCCATCATTGCTGCGGATATGAAATCTTTCCTCTTCTCCAATGGCTTGATCTCTGATCATCAATTTGGTTTCAGACCAGGTCACTCTACTCTGGACATGCTGCTTCTGCTGTCTCAACAATGGATGGAGGTCCTCAATGCCAAACAGGAAATTAGAGCTGTCTCCCTCGACATATCACGTGCCTTCGACACGGTCTGGCACCCCGCTCTGCTCACCAAACTGTCCTCCTTTGGTATCCATGGAAATCTCCACGCATGGCTGGCGGACTTCCTCTCTAGTCGTCGTCAACGTGTGGCCCTGAATGGGTTTCTCTCATCTCCTCTTCCTGTTCAGGCTGGAGTTCCCCAAGGCAGTGTTCTGGGCCCCGTGCTTTTTCTGGTCTTCATCAATGATCTCTCTGACTCTCTCGAAAATCCTCTCTATCTCTTTGCTGATGACTCCACTCTCTGCCGCTCCATTCCTCTTCCCTCAGATCGGCAGTCTGCTGCCTCCTCACTCTCTGAAGACCTGGACAAAATCACAGACTGGTCAAACAAGTGGAACATGTCTTTCAATCCTGACAAATCTCACACTCTTACTATGTCTCTCCGAAAAGATCGACTGGACAACCCTCCCATCTACTTTCTCAACAATCCTCTCCAAGAAGTTCTGTCGCTCAAGATTTTGGGTCTCACTATCTGCCATGATCTTTCTTGGGAAAACCACATTTCCAAGCTGGCCTCCAAAGCCAGTCGCCGACTGGGCATCCTCCGTCGTGCGAAGTCCTTCCTCGGCACACCTGAGCTCCTCACCACATACAAGGCTTTCATCCGCAGCTCAATGGAATACTGTTCTCCCCTATGGGCCGGTGCTCCTGCCTCACACCTAGCTCGGCTTCACGCTGTTGAAACCAAAGCTTTCAGAATTATTGGAATCTCCCGCGATGAAGCTATCTCTGAGGGCCTTTCACTCACTCACCGCAGGCAGGTAGGTGGTCTTTCTGTCTTCTACCGACTCCTCTCTGGCCTTGCACCCCCAGCTCTCTCTGTGCTCTGTCCCCCAAATATTCCTACAGGTCGCACAAGATCTGCCAGCAACCCTCTGATGGTTAAACTGCCGAAATCTCGGCTCTCTGCTCACCTTCACTCTTTCATTCCTCTTTTCTCCCGCCTCTGGAACAAACTCCCTCACTCCCTTCAATCCCACTCCTCCCTCCAGGTCTTTAAAACAGCTGTTCACCACCATCTCTTATCTTCCCCCCATCCAAAACCTTGATCTTTTCTACCCCCGCTAATTCACCCCAGATCCACCTTGTTTGAAATTCCAACTTCTTTCCTGGAAGTCCTGGCAGTGTCCATATGTTTTATACCTCTCCCACCGCCCCCTTCCCATGCCCTCTCTCGATGTCGATGGAAATCTCTCGATCTCTCGATGTCTCCATGTCTCTCGGTCCCTGCTCTCAAATGTTGTGTTTGTGTCCTTCCCCCTCTCTCCCCATCTTGTCTACCGCTCCCGATGTTATATGTTTTATGTGTCGGTTTGTCTTTCTGTGCGATTAATGTTCGCTCTTTCACGAGCCTCGATCTTGTATACAACAACAACAAAAAAAAAAAAAAAAAAAAAAAAAAAAAAAACTGTGCGAACACGGCGGCCATTCCGCTCGGCCCATCATAACATCTTAAGCCGTGTCCGTAACAATATATATATATATATATATATATATATATATATATATACTGTATATATATATATATATATATATATATATATATATATATATATATATATATATATATATATATATATATATATATATATATATATTGTTGCGGATATGAGGACTGTATATTTTTTGATTGTGTATTATTATTATTATTGTTTATTCTGCGCCCCCCTGCCTCCAGAGCTGTGTAAAGGTGAAAGGGCATCCCATAATTAGTCCACAAGCATACGCGTCAGCCAAATAATAGAATACCTCTGTTTGATAGTTATCTCTTATTATGTGTTTTTAGAGTAAGGCTGTGTCTCCCATTAATTGAAATACTCCATTGCACCAGTGAAAGAGATAGATTCCCTTCATTCCCACTCCCCAACACTTCCATTCCCCCCTTTCCGTCAATTGCAATTCGCATTGCCAACTGCATGTTGGGCGGTTTTCCCTTCATCCGCCATTGACCACGAGGCAGGGTTGGGGGAAGGAAGGCGGGTCCCCACCTCGTCAGAGAGGGGAGGAGTGAGCCAGCCCCACTCGACCAACCATGAACAAGGGGTTTGGCTTGAGAGGGCGGGGAGAGAACATTTGGGGGAGGTTCGAAAAGGTTAAGGGGCAGGGCCTATATAACCCACGGCGGGGGTGTTCCCAGGGGAGATGCACTTTGAGTTGGTCACAAAGAGTTGGTCGTCAAGAGAGAGTCGTGAAGAGTCAGTCAGTGGAGTCGGTGGTCAGTTGGTTGCGGTGAGGAGTCGGTGGTGGCGGTCAGTGGTTGCGTTGGTTGCGGTGAGGAGTCGAGGGAGGAGATCAGAAGACAGGAAGGCCTTGAGTTGGACTAAGCAAGAGAGGAAGTTGTTGGACTGGGTGGGACTAAGAAAGAGAGAGAAAGAGTCCTGAAGCTTGTGAGGGAAGGAGAGAGAACCCGTCACACCAACCCCCCAAGCTCCGCGTTGGCTCCACCAAGCGTTCACCTCCACCAAAGCTCCACCAAGCTCCGCGTTGGCTCCACCAAGCGTTCACCTCCAGCCATCCACCTCCTGCCATTCCTGTCATTCCCCGCGTGAGTCAGTGTCTTTGTTTGTTCTGTCCTGGGAATAAGTTAAGTCTGTATAACTATAAGCTAGTATTTGCACTGTGTCACCTGCGTCTTATGTGTTGTAAATAAACCTTGATTGCTCCGTTTTGCTTGTGTAAATAATAAATCCCATTACTCGTCTGTACGTCTTCTCGTTTTATTCCTTTTCCTCTTTGCATTGCGTCGTTTTCGTCTTTTCCCTATTGACTAGCTGCGGTGCGATCCGGCCAATGTTTGGGAGATGAATCGGGTGAGTCGGGGATCCTGTTAGGTCGCGGTAATACACCACCGCTCGGTCATCATAACATCTAAACCGCGATCAGTAACAATATATATATATATATATATATATATATATATATATATATATATATATATATATATATATATATATATGTATATGTATATAAATTGTTACGGACACGCGGATTAAGATGTTATGATGGGCCGAGCGGAATGGCCGCCGTGTTCGCACAGTTTACCCGATTCCACCCGACGTTGACCAAATCGCGCTATGCTAAATCAATGAAGGAAAGGACACAACGGCTGGGATAAATGAAACGACACAAGGGGTACAGTTCTCAAGACCTCCGGAGGAGGATATAATTGGTGGTGCAGAAAAGGGGTAGATTACAAGGTAAGAGGTAAAGCACAGAAGAGATACGCACTTAGACACAATCTTATCTATCCCAGACAGACCACAGACAAACGGAACAAGACTGACTTACACAGGGATTGATGGCAGGGAAGGACAGGCAGTCGATAGCACAAGGTGCACCTTGGCTCAGGGACAGGATACAGCTCGGTCCAGTCCAGAGATGCGGGGAGGTATTGCAGCGCTCGGAGGTGGCGTCTCTCTTCCTTCAAGTTCAGCACGCATCTGACGTCACCTCCCTCTTCCTGCGCATGCTCAGCGGGGAGTGACACGCCCTCGGCTCGTTGGCCCCGCCCCAGATGGGATCGGTCCGCCGCTTCTATTGGGTGCGGGGGGTTACCGGGCTCCGCCCTTGACGAGGAGCTGACAGCGAGCCCCTACGTGGTAACCCCGTCGAGCACATGTTCGATGGCGGCTAACCAAGCCGGAGTGAGGATGCGCACTCCCCGCGCCGCCGCCGTTGTTGTTGCTGTTGTTGTTGTTGTTGCTGAACCGTGAGGAAAAGCTGCGGGGAGGTATTGGGAGGTCCTAAACTTCCTAACGGTGCCATACAATCACATTCTGGTGCAACGAAGAGTCAGAATTAATGGAAACGAGTCCTTAACTGACATAGACTAAGAATAACTAGCAAGATGTCCTATAGTTGTCTACGTGAGATGCGGTGGACCTGGATGCGACATTTAATGGGGGAAATAGGGGAAGGTTGGGTCTACAGAGTGTTGTTTACAGAAAATGGGACTAGGGAATGGGGGATTGGGGATAGTTGGGAAGTATGGAGGAAATAGGGGAATATTTACAAGCGGATATGGATGGAGGCCAATCTCATATCCGCAACAATATTGTTGCGAATATGGAATTTGGCCTCCATATCCGCTTGTAAATATTCCCCTATTTTCTCCAATACTCCCCAACTTTCCCCAGTCCCCCATTCCCTAGTCCCATTGCATGTAAATAACAATCAGTAGAGCCGACCTTCCCCTTATTCCCCCATTAAATGTCGTGCCCAGGTCCACCGCACCACACGTAGACAACTTTCGGACATCTTCCTAGTTATTCTTAATCTATGTCAGTTAAGGCCTCGTTTCCATTAATTATGACTCTTCGTTGCACCAGAATGTGATTATATGGCACCAGTAGTGAGTTTAGGACCTTCCCATACCTCCTCCCATCTTCTTCCCCAAACAACAACAACAACAACAACTACAGCTACAACAACAACAACAACAACTACAGCTACAACAACAACAACAACCACTACAGCTACAACAACAACTACAACAACGGCGCGCGCGGGGAGTGTGCGTCCTCCCTCCGGCTCGGTTAGCCGCCATTATCCATGCGCCCCACGGGGTTACCACGAAGGGGCTGGCTGTCAGCTCCTCGTCAAGGGCGGAGCCTGGTAAACCCCCCCCGCACCCAATAAGAAGGGCGGACCGATTCCATCTGGGCGGAGCTAACGAGCCGAGGGCGTGTCACTCCCCGCCGGATATACGCAGCCGCTTGCCGGACGTGACGTCAGATGCGCCCCCAGCTTGAGACGACAAGACGCCACCTCGAGCGCTGAGAGACCTCCTGCATCTTTTGGGCCGCGCCATCCTGTCCCTGAGCACAAGGTGCACCTTGTGCTGGCCATCGAATACCCGCTTTCCTTGTCATCAATCCCCGTGTGAGTCAGTTTTTGTCCTGTTTCTCTGTGGTCTGTCGGGAATAATATAAGGTTGTGTCTAAGTGCCTGTCTTCCTATGATGTACCTCTCGTCCCTGTAATCTAACCTTCCGCCTTAATATAACCTCCTCCGGAGGTCTTGAGAACTGAACCCCTGGTGTCGTATTGTGTCATTATAACCCAGCCGGGTGTCTTCTCTTTCCTATTGAGCCAGCGTAGCGCGGCTTCGTCGACGTTCGAGTACAATCGGGTAATTTGTGCGGACACGACGGCCATTCCGCTCGGCCCACCTTAACATCAAAGTCGTGTCTGTAACAATTGGAGTCAGGAGATGGGATTCGAACCTGGGACTAAATTTATTTAGCCCAAATTTTGGACACCAATTGTGTTAGTACGATAACAATTGGTGTCGGGAGTGAGATTCGAGGCCCGACCAAATTTTGAAAAAAAAAACGAATAGAGGAAAAAAAAAATTTGGTCAAAATTTGGAGCGGCCGAAATTTGTATTTGTTTTACGAAACTCGAATTTTGCAAGTCGCGCTATGGCGGATCAAGACAGCTGGGGTCCGGTAGGGGAGAGTGAAGCAGGGTCGATCCAGGACCAAAATGAGGGACAGGAGGAGAGCGAAGCAGTGAGGGCGGCAGGGTCGCAAAATAGCGTTGTCACGCACGAAGTAGCAGACGCGCGAAATGGCGCCTCGCTGGTCACCGCGCCGGCGACCGTGACAGCGCCCCTGGTGGATTTGGACTTGTTTTTTTTGCAAATAAAGGCCCTTATGGCCCAGACTAACGAGCGAATGGAAAAGAATAGTGAGCAATTGGGAGACCAAATTAGAGGTTTGAAAAGCAGTATGGGGGTAATGGGGAACCGGATGGATGCTCGGAGTGAGCGATTGGAGGGCCAACTGGGGGTAATGAGGGACGAAGCGAGGGCTCGGAGTGAGCGATTGGGGGTAATGGGAAGCCAGATGGGGGTAAGGAGGGACGAAGCGAGGGGTACTGGTGAGAAGGTAGACAAAAATTTTGAGGGGTTAGACAACGGGATAAAGGAGGTGAAAAATGGGTTAATGGGGGTAGAAAATAGAATGGCTGCCCAGGAGAATCAGATAGAGGGAGTGAAAAATGGGGTAGAGGGAGAGGAGATTAGAAGAGGTGTGAGTGAGGAGGTCGGAGGAGTGCGCGAGGAGGTGAGGCACTGTAAGGAGCACATGGAGAAGGAGGTTAAAGAGCGGGAGGTGCGGGAGCACATAGAAAAAAATAAAGTGGAGTTAGAGGAAGAACTTAAAGGGGCGCACGAAGAGATGAAGGAGATGAAGCAAAAATTAGAAGAAGTGGAAGAAGGGGTGAGCAAAATTAAAAAGCGACGGAGAGAGGATAAGAAAGAGATAAAAGAGGAGGTAAAAGAATTGGTCCAGAGTCTGTGTTCGGATCGTGATGATGTGCTCATTAACCGGATGAGGGATTCGCAGGTGATGGAGGAGAAGCGAAGAGGAAGAGGACCCGGTGTAAGTGGTGACCAATATGGTCGTGCGTATGATGCGCCAGGGGATTTAAGAAGCTTGGGGGTCGAGATGGACCCGGGTGTTCGTGAAAGGCCGTTGGTGAGGTGTGCGACAGGTCTGGTGTGCGAAAAAGGAGGTGTGCAAGAAAGTCCGACTCTGGGGTGTGTGAGGAAAAAGTGCGTGCCAAGGAGTGAGTGTGCTGGCGAGAGTGAGTCGGTCGTAGCGCGTGTGTGAGGGAGCACATGGAAGCGTGGTGTGGTGAGTGTTACAGAGGGTGTGACGGGAGAGTGTGCGCAGGAGTGTGCGCGAGGAAGGTGTGTGACGGACAGGTGCATGAGGAAAGAGTGCGCTGTCAGAAGTAAGGAAGAGTGTCCACCTGTGGTGAGTGTTACAGAGGGTGTAACGGGAGAGTGTGCGCGAGGAAGGTGTGTGACGGACAGGTGCATGAGGAAAGAGTGCGCTGTCAGAAGTAAGGAAGGGTGTCCACCTGTGGTGAGTGTTACAGAGGGTGTAACGGGAGAGTGTGCGCGAGAAAGGTGTGTGACGGACAGGTGCATGGGGAAAGACTGCGCTGTCAAGAGTAAGGGTGAGTGCGCTGTCAAGAATGGAGGTGAAAGTAGTGAGAGTGACATGGAGCGTGAGTTAGTTGTGACAGGTGAGCGAGGATGTACACCTGGGATGGAAGGATGCACACCTGGAATGGTAGAGCGTGAGTGGGAATGCACGCTGGAATTGGTAGTGAGGCACGTGGTTGGGTGTGCGAATGAGAGCACACCTGTGATTGTCACAGAGGAGGTGACAGAGGAGGGGGCGCGAAGAGGTGTTTTGGTGAGGTGTGCTACCAACGAATGTGTGCCAAAGTGTTCGGTGGTCAGGTGTGTGACCAAGGCTGTGAGTGGAATGGGTGTGCCTGGGTGTGTAAGGAAAGGTACGAGGAGCATGAGCACGGCTGGATGTGTGAGCAAGGAACGGGCTTCGGGGTGTAAGCATGCAGGTGAAGCATCGACATTAAACGGGTTAGAGGTTAGAGCGACTTTTAGCCGAAGCAGGCCCTCGGTGCGTGCCGGGCCTCGCTTTGAACGGCCGCGTCCGTGCTCCACTAGGCGGAGCGGGCAGCTGGATAGAAAGGGTCGTCATGGCGACCACTTTTTGGTGAGACGTGCCGGCAGGTCGAGAGCGGGACATTGGATGGCTCCGTGCCGAGAAGGTGCGTGGGATCTCGGGCCGGGTAAACCTCCTTCCCTGCACCGAATGCGGGACGCACCCAGCCGCTGGCACAGAACAACCAGCATTCATGGCTTGGCTTTACGAAGCCGGGCTTTGGACAGGAATTGGCGCACCGAGAGGTATTAGTGAGTAGACTGGGTGAAGAGGTTAGTGTTTTGGACCCAAAATTAGAGAAAAACAAAATTTGATGATTGGCAAGGGATTGGCAGTAGTGATTGGCAGATGATGGGCAGTGATTGGCAAATTGTTGATTTATTGAAATTTGATGTGCAAAATTGGTAGTGAGAGACCCCCGATGTGGTGGGATGGCAAATCCACCATCCTTCCCATGGGGGGGCAAATGCGCAATAGCTTATGGGGTGTATGGCAGTGAAAACTAGCCCGGGTGGGTTAGGTTATATTGATAGGGATCTAGCGAAGATTGACATTAGGTAACGTTAAGGTTAGTTAGTGACTGATACCTGTAGTGGGGACGCAGGTAGATTAGTATGGATGATAATGACGTGGGAGCGCAATAGTTTAAAGGGACGACTGGGAAGCGCAAGTTTCAGAAGGGAGTAGTTAGCTGAGATGATGCCGTGTTTGTGAGAATTGAACAGGTGTGATTGCACAGGTGTGCAACTGGACAGGTGTGTGGAGCAGTGTATGAGTAGTGAGTGTGTGGATCAGCGCGAATGCGCTTGGGGAGAGAAGGGTGCAGGTGGCACCAGGTGTGAGAGCACAGGTGTGCAGGTACAGGTGTGTGGAGAGAGTTGGAGTAAGTGGTACGGAGTGGTGTGCATGGTGCGAAGGTGTGGATGGGGGAAGAGTGGACCCCCATCACGGATACCCGGGGCGGGTAGTGTAAGTGTTAGGTAGAGGGTACAGGTAAATTGTGGTTGGATATTGGCATTTGTGGTGCGGTTGCAGAATGGTGTTGTGAATGGGTGCATTAGTGTTGTGGAAATGGCTGGGCGTGTAGCCTGTTAGTGTGTGTAGTTGGTTGGGCACTCCACCACTGTGAGGATGTCGGCCAGGTGAGGCCGCAGGTGGGCTCTGGGAGCCGGTAGAGTTGTGGATGGGGCCCGAGGATCCGGAGGACGGACCCGGGTAGCCCAGTGCCAGAGAGGGCACCGAGTGGGGAGAGTGCCAGAGGGCCTTCCCCAGGTAGTTAGGTTAGGGTAAGGAGCAGGTAAGCTCGGAGGCAACTGCAGTGGTGGAGGTGTGCAGGTGGGTAGACCCACTGGGAGAGGTACACGCCACAGCCCAGAAATTGTGCGAGGGCACCGGGAGATGAATCGGGGGAGTGAGACCCCAAATTGAAAAGCACCACAGGTTGGCCAATGGGAATTGGTTTTTAGAACCCATAGAGTAAGAGGGCCAATGGTTTGGCCGGAGAAAGACCCCGGGTAGTGTAAAGTTGTTAAAGTCATTTAGGAAATAGTTAGGATTGAAGAACCTGTCGCACCATACGCAGCCACTTACCTGTGGTGATGATGATGACTCCACACCTGTGTTTTCTTTGTTTGTGTTGCAGAAATGAGAATTGTTGTTGGATTTGTGAGACGCATCACGACGTGGATGAGACATTGGGGTGATTCCATCTCTCCCTCCCTAGGAGGGACTGATGATGAATTGGTAATGGCAAATTTTGATGTTCAGTTGGAGATGGCAAATTTTGATGAGAGTTGAAAATGGCAAATTTGATTGGTTAGGAGGGAGAGAAGACGAATTTGGTTTATGGGAGGAACGGGGAAGACACAGTAGGGACGTTTGTGGATTTGTAAAATAGATGTTTATGGGTAGTGTTGTGTTTTGTGGATACAGTAAGGGGTAAGGGAGGGGCCATGTAGGTTACCTGGTGGGGGGGGGGGGCGTACGATAGGAACGTACCTGTCTCACCTGGTTCCCATGTGCCCCCAGTGTGCATCACCTTACATTGCGTGCACTTTTGCGCCCTTACCACCTTACTCACTTGTCTGCTTCTTTTGTCTCCCACCTCCGAGGATCTGGCTTTGGGGTAGAGAGAGAGGAGAGAGAGGTGCTGGCTGCGCAGTTGTGGGCCTGCACTTTCGCTGTTGGCTGCCTGGATCGATACACCATATGGACCGCAATGTTTGTGGCCACCCACAATGGACCGCAGCTCTTTTGCGGCCAAGCACCACCCGTGGAAGGACCTATGGGTCAACGTGGCACCTATGCCATAAAGGTGAACCACTGTTAATTAACACCAAGTGCACCACAAGAAGAGCAAGAGACACCTGCAGGGTTAGGGGTTGTCGAATTTATTTTTATTCCAATGAACAATGGTGACTGCACCGATTGGTGGTGGGGTGGTGCTTTTGATGCTCGGGAAGGGTGCTCTGCACGTTATTAAAGGCCGTCGGCCACAGAGCACTCGTGGGTTGGTGTATCGATGTTGGCAAGCGCTCTCTCTCTATGCATAAAATCTGCATGTGTCCCTCCAAAAACAGGTCCTGGATCGTAGTGTAAATAGCAGCGTAGTCTTGTAAATAATGCTCCCTACCGGCTGTATGTTTAGTTTGAGAATTCTTTCCGGATTCGGTTATCCTGTGGGTGTGTTTCTGTGAGGAGAAGGGTGCAACGTCGCAGGGGGACATATTTACTCATTTGTGAATATCTGTAAAACTGTCGCACTCAGGGTAGAGTTAATAGTAGAGGGAACTACATTGCGTGCCACACTAAAGTAGGTAAAAATTTATCGGGTCGGGACGCCCCGAGGGTAGAGAAGGGTGCAATGTTGCGAATATGGAATTTGGCCTCCATATCCGCTTGTAAATATTCCCCTATTTTCTCCAATACTCCCCAACTTTCCCCAGTCCCCCATTCCCTAGTCCCATTGCATGTAAATAACAATCAGTAGAGCCGACCTTCCCCTTATTCCCCCATTAAATGTCGTGCCCAGGTCCACCGCACCACACGTAGACAACTTTCGGACATCTTCCTAGTTATTCTTAATCTATGTCAGTTAAGGCCTCGTTTCCATTAATTATGACTCTTCGTTGCACCAGAATGTGATTATATGGCACCAGTAGTGAGTTTAGGACCTTCCCATACCTCCTCCCATCTTCTTCCCCAAACAACAACAACAACAACAACTACAGCTACAACAACAACAACAACAACTACAGCTACAACAACAACAACAACCACTACAGCTACAACAACAACTACAACAACGGCGCGCGCGGGGAGTGTGCGTCCTCCCTCCGGCTCGGTTAGCCGCCATTATCCATGCGCCCCACGGGGTTACCACGAAGGGGCTGGCTGTCAGCTCCTCGTCAAGGGCGGAGCCTGGTAAACCCCCCCCGCACCCAATAAGAAGGGCGGACCGATTCCATCTGGGCGGAGCTAACGAGCCGAGGGCGTGTCACTCCCCGCCGGATATACGCAGCCGCTTGCCGGACGTGACGTCAGATGCGCCCCCAGCTTGAGACGACAAGACGCCACCTCGAGCGCTGAGAGACCTCCTGCATCTTTTGGGCCGCGCCATCCTGTCCCTGAGCACAAGGTGCACCTTGTGCTGGCCATCGAATACCCGCTTTCCTTGTCATCAATCCCCGTGTGAGTCAGTTTTTGTCCTGTTTCTCTGTGGTCTGTCGGGAATAATATAAGGTTGTGTCTAAGTGCCTGTCTTCCTATGATGTACCTCTCGTCCCTGTAATCTAACCTTCCGCCTTAATATAACCTCCTCCGGAGGTCTTGAGAACTGAACCCCTGGTGTCGTATTGTGTCATTATAACCCAGCCGGGTGTCTTCTCTTTCCTATTGAGCCAGCGTAGCGCGGCTTCGTCGACGTTCGAGTACAATCGGGTAATTTGTGCGGACACGACGGCCATTCCGCTCGGCCCACCTTAACATCAAAGTCGTGTCTGTAACAATATATATATATATATATATATATATATATATATATATATATATATATATATATATATATATATCTTCTCTCTATATTATAAAAGAATGTTTTTGTTTGTCTGCGCAAGCTAATCTACTTAACGGTGAAAGATAGGAGGAAGCCTCGAATACAAAAAAATGCCGGGACGGGCCCCGGGAAGGTTATAGGCTTGGTGGCGAGGCCGGTCGAGGCCGCATCGGCCCGGCTGGGCCCATTTCACAATTAAAAGCTGAGCTGAATTATAGTAGTCAATCTTCTACAGCCACGAGTAAAAGCTGAATTATAGTAGTAAATTCATTCAAAAATAACCCGGGCAACGCCGGGTGCTTTCAGCTAACAAAAAAAAAACACACAAACACACACACACACACACACACACACACACACACACACACACACACACACACACACACACACACACACACACACACACACACACACACACACACACACACACACACACCAATTTAACATTTCGCCCTGAGCGTAATTTGTCCTCGATACGACACTGCTCCAGTGTACTTGTGATCTGTATTTAAATTAAAACGGCATTCTGAGGTCAGACACAAGATTGTAGCCAAGCATGGACAATCTCAAGGCTACAAGTCCAACTGCATAGACCTTGATGTTACTGTTGCTGTGTCCACCGTACGCAATGTTATCAGGACGTTTAAGCCCCATGGCACTGCAGCCAAACTCCCTGGATGTGGCCGCAAAAGAAAACTTGATCGAAGATTGTTCAAATGGTAGAGAAAGCACCTCGACCAACTACCAAACAGATTCAAGCTGACCTTCAGACACAAGGTACGACAGTTTCAACTCGCACCATCCGTCGCAAAATCAATGGAAGGGGGTTCCATGGTAGGAGACCCAGGAGGACTCCACTGCTGAGAAGGAGACATAAGAAAGCCCGACTGGAGTTTTCCAAAACACACCTGAACAAGCCAAAAACTTTCTGGGAGAATGTCCTGTGGACAGACGAGACCAAATAGGAGCTTTTTGGTAAAGCACATCATCTCTATGTTTACAGAAAACAAAATGAAGCCTTCAAAGAAAAGAACACCTTCCCTACAGTCAAACATGGAGGAGGTTCAGTGATGTTTTGGGGTTGCTGTGCTGTCTCTGACACTGGGTGCCTTGAATGTATGCATGGCATCATGAAATCAGGAGATTACCAAGGCATTTTGGAGCGCAATGTTGAACCCAGTGTCAGAAAGCTGGGTCTCCGTCGAAGGTCATGGGTCTTGCAGCAGGACAATGACCCCAAACACACTCCAAAAAGCATCCAGGAATGGTTCAAGACAAAACATTGGACTGTTCTGAAGTGGCCAGCAATGAGTACAGATCTAAATCCCATTGGACACCTGTGGGGAGATTTGAAAACAGCAGTTGGGAGAAGGTACCCTTCAAATCTGGGAGAACTGGAGCAGTTTGCCCAAGAAGAGTGGGCCAAACTGCCAGTAGAGGTGTAGGAAGCTCATTCATGGCTATAGGAAGCTGTTATAGGACTATAGGCCTGCAGCTATTTTGTCCACAGTCTGTGCCACCAAATATTAAGTCTTGGGTGTCAATAATTTTGTCAATGCCATTTCTTTTTATTTTCTGATTTTAAAGGATATATTAAGTTCTAAATCAAAAAACAAAGGTTCTGTAATATTAACAGTGAAATAAAGAATTGTGGAGACCAAATACTTTTGTCAATTTCAACTTATTTTTTAAGAGAAAATTGTGAGTTATTTTTAAAAAGTGCAAGGGTGCCAATATTTTTGGCCACGTCTGTATATATTGAAATAACAAATGTCAGTGAGTAGAAGTCACAGCTCAAACAACAAAAAAGGTCAAGTTTAAATCATTAACATTGAAATTGGTGATAATTGTTTGGACAGGAAGCTATTTGAATTATAAAATTCAAATTCGAGGATATTTGTCTTTGAAAGTCTACTGTAAGATAATATGAACTGTTTGGACACTGACTTTTAGATAATGAAGAACAAATAAAAAAATAAAATAAAAAAGAACAAACTACAAAGCCAAATTATGTACTTTGCCAATTCTGCTGGCTGAAAAAAATCCTTTTTTAACCTTAGAATTATATTCCTGCTCACCTTTAAGAATGTTTCAAGTTTGGGGGGTGAAAATCGATAGCCCTCAACAACTCCAGGGTTGCGCTTAAGGAAGGAACCAGTGGCAACCCGGCGGCAAACCCACTCAATTGGCACCATAGTGCAGCGCTTTGCCATAAAAGCCACGTCATTGTGGCGGTGCTCAAAAGCAGTTTTTATTCCTGTAACGGCCAAAACAACACAAAATGTATAATACACCCTCTAACTTCAATGGGAAATTATTGAATACACAATTAGCCCTGTGGAGCTGAATAATAGTTAAAAAGAAAAAAGAAAAGAACATTAGCTTGAATCATGGTCTTTCAGAATCATGAAATAATGTGAATATCATGGAGGAACATCTTCACTCTGCAAGTTAAAATAACAAAAACATTTATACAAAAGAGGGCCAACATAAGTAAAAAAAAAATACTTTTAAATAAGAACGTGCAATTTTAATACGAGCATGAGGATGTAACAAACAAGGAAGATATCACATGATTTACCACAGAGCATCATTTCTTTGATTGATTTTAAGCTGGTACCAGATGCTGCTTCAATATAAAAAGATACAGGTTGAAGTCATGACTTAGTGTATGATGAATGACAATGGCGAAAATATGTTCGAAACATGCCAAAATCAATCTCCTTGTTAACAACATTGTATTTAAACCCAGACAGGACCTTAAATCAACAAGGATATTACCAAAGGATTCTAACAAAGTTAATCCATTTTATTGTTGCTAATACAAGATGAACACCGATACTGGACACAGGAGTATATAGACTATAGAGGATGCAATAAACCAAATGCTAATTTAATCTGGAAAAACTACAGTTGAAAATTATAGGAATTCTTGGGTAAAATGCCAGGTGCATAGAAAAGGCCCCTTTATATAAGGGTATGTGCCATGTGGCAAAGTATAGAAAAGAAGGGACATTCCATAGCTTGTAGAAAATGCCAAACAATAGAAAATAAGGGGCATTCAAAAAATATCATGTGCATGCTGGACAACTCTTGTGTTCTGAGAAGGAATCAAGTAATGCTCAATAAAAGGTCAGTATGGTGTCGTGTTTCAGCAATTTTCGAGGCTCGTTTCGAACGTAGGGATCGCCTGTTGATCAAATACGAACACCGATGGTTCAAAGTGGTCTTTGGAAATGGGCAATTTTGAAAGAACATACATTTTGATGTTAGATTTTGGTTGTTCCTAGTTTTTTCAACCACAAAGCACATGACCGTTGACGACCTTTTTGTACGTCAGGGATGCAAAAAAACAATTTCCGGGTCCTGTGGGCAAATTTCTCGACGATTGCAACAGTTAAAAGCTTGGCACATCGGCATCATGAACGCTCAAATAACTTGTGATGAAATGCAGATGTACACATCCGTCAATGAGTTGTGCCCCTGTGACAAGAACCAACAGAAGTGGCTTATTTGCAAAACGGAGGTGAAAATAATCCGATTTAAAAACACGATTGTCCAGCTTGTTATTCTCCCTAAAAAAAATTATTTTGTGCTCATGGATCAGGGAGATAATCTTCGAAAACATCTCTTCAAAAAATTTCATGACTGTGTCAATTTAATAAGGAACTCAATGATTATAGAGTACGTGTTTCACAGGACAAATAAAAACACCTTTAAAAAAAAAAAACATGACAAAGTACTTGATCTATAAAATATTAAATTAAGGCATTTACCAGGCCACTTTAACATACCTGCTTCCTGAAGCAGCTTGAATACACAACTGGTAGTCTTTGTAGACAAGGATGCTTTGCCTTCCAGTTGGTCACAACGCACCATGTTGAATGCAGTAATCTGGTCCTTGGAACGGATCAAGACCCGTGTTGGATCATCAGCGATCTCCATCACTACCTTTGTCTTCCCTTCTGCAAGCTGGACCCCGAGCTTTGGTTCTAGAATGTGTGAAGAGAAATAAATTTTGCACGATTAACAGAATCATAATGGCTCGTTGAACACCATGACATTACACAACATCATGATGGCGGCAAGGCACACAGCTGGTTTTACTATCTCGTAAAACAGCTTCTTTAAATCAAACGACAAAGAAAGCAGCAGAATAAATCCACACTCGTTTAACCGATAACTCAGGGAGGGGAGACACAAAACGCAACAAATCTATGGGAAGTCTCGGGGGTTTTGTAAAGGCATTGATGAGGTTCAGAAAGAACACAACAAGAAGACAGAATTCAACGCTAGCCTGAAAAGATAACACGAAGGAAGAATATGTACAAAACATGAATGTCTTGTCAAAACATGAATGTCTAAACAAAACTCACCCTCGCCATGACGTGTTTGTACTTTGTGTGGTGTTTATTAGCTGCTGTGTTTGTGTGGTTTATTCATGACATAGATTCATGTTCAATCCAATATGGCTGCCGAAACAAGTCACCGATGACATCATTTTTTTTTCTCCACCAATTTATCCCTAGATGACACTCAAGAAATTTCATCCTGATTGGATGAAGTTCTGTACTTGTTGAATTATGAGTATGACATCATAATGGAGGGACCTATGACATCATTAACATAGGTTATTCCCCATGGAGAGTTCCTCACAATGAGCCATGTCTCCATTTTTTCGACACAACGCTTTCAGAGACAGAGGTGCAGTTTTTTAGTTTTTCCAAGATGGCGCCCATATGACACGCGACCTATGACGTCATATTTATCATTAAAATATTCTAAAGGAGGAGGTGCACCTATGGTGGAAATTTCCTGTCAATCGGACCAACGGTTGCAGAGAAAAGCATATTTATTCTGTGCGGACAAACACACAGACAAACGGACCCAAATACAATACCCTCTCCTCTGGCGAGAGTAATAAGGAAATTAAATACAGGAAGAGGCCATTCGGCCCATCATGCCTACGCCACACCGACACCAGATCTCACCATCCAGCACAAGCCAGTGGTGTTTGTCATACACATCAAGAAAAAAAGAAAGAAAGAAAAGAAGAAGAAGTGAAGACCAGAGGTTGGAAGATAATTAGGTGAGAGAAGTACAGGGACAACGTTGTCATAGAGGGCAAGGAGAGGATGAGTGCCAGGTATGAGGAACTTGGTGTAGAAGCCAAAGGTTTGGAGGAATGGAAAAAGTCCAGAGAGACATTTAGGGGGAATTGCAGAAGTGTTGTGTGGAAGGACGTCAGGAAATGTTACATCGTCGGAGAACAGAAACCATGTATAGTGGACGAGGCAATAGTGTACAGAGATGTGTACAGAGATGTGTACAGAGATGCTAGTGCCTGCGGAAGAAGTCGGAGTCAGTTCGACGAAGAGGCTGTTGAAATGTCTGTATAAGAGAGGGTTTGATTCTGGAGCATTGGAGGAAAGGGCCATTATGGAAGAGGAAGGTGATGTTCAAGATCCAGGGAAATAAAGAGGCATTACACTCCTACATCATGTCATAAAGGTGCTGGAGAGGATTTTGGATGGGAGGATTAGGAAGAGTGTGAAGATGGAGATCAGCAAAGAGCAGCAGGGGTTTAGAAGGGGTAGAGGAACGACAGATGGGATGTTTGCGCTGAGACACCTCCTGAAGAGGTTGGAGGTGCATGGTGAAATGGCATTGGGTTTGTGGATATGTTGAAGGACTACGAGACTGTCCCAAGATAGATGGTGATGGTGACACTGAGATGGATGGGAGTTCCAGAAGCAGAAGATAGGTTGGTGGAGGGGATGTTTAAGAGAATGAAAGGAAGAGTTCTGGTGGGTCCTGTGATGGTGGAAGGAGTTCAATGTGAACATCAGTTTGAGTCTAGGAGGCTCTCTCAGCCCACTCATGTTTATATTATGGTGATTGGAGCTGGTAAGCATGAAGGTAAACATGAGGGATATTCTGGGGAGGATGTTGTATGTGATGATCTGCCTGTTGTGGCGAAGAAGTTGGTGAGAGAAGCAGGAAGTATTGGGGGGAGTAGAAAGAGGCATTTGAGAAACATGGGGCTGAAAATGAGCATGGAGAAGATGGAGGTGTGATGTGGTTTGGGCAGCTGAGAAAATAAATGAATATCAGGTACACGTTAAAGGAGAAGTAGATCAGACAGAGAAATAGGTAGAAATAGATGAGCTTGACGGGGAGATTGGTGAAATTCTGGCTGAGATGGTCTGGACACGATTGCAGATGGAGAAAAGAGAGAATGGCAAAGAGCGGATAGGTTGAGGGTGCAAGATAGAAGGAAAAGAGGAAGACCACAGCTGGGATGAGGGGATTGTGAGAGGAGGGATACCAATAAGGTGGGGGCGGTTGGAGAGAGGAGAGAGTTCGTTAAGGACGGGGTTTCGTGGAGGAGTATCGTGGTTGAGGCAGTGCAGAAGCTTGGTACCGTTGGACCACATCTCTTGAAGAGACCCTCTCATAGACACAATCACCCATCCATAATCAAGCTACCTAGAAATCCTGCAATATCTCTGTACCTCTTTATCTTCAATGCTTCTAGCCTTACCTGTCTAATTCCAAATGAAACATATCTACCATTTTCTACTGGCACTACCTTTCCAGGGAGGGTGGCAGAGGGGAGGGAGAGGGGCAGAGGGGAGGGAGAGGAGGAGAGGGGCAGAGGGGAGGGAGAGGAGGAGAGGAGCAGAGGGGAGGGAGAGAGCAGAGGGGAGGGAGAGGAGGAGAGGGGGAGAGGGGAGGGAGAGGAGGAGAGGGAGAGAGGAGAGGGGGAGAGGGGAGGGAGAGGAGGAGAGGGAGAGAGGAGAGGGGGAGAGGGGAGGGAGAGAGGCAGAGGGGAGGGAGAGAGGCAGAGGGGAGGGAGAGAGGCAGAGGGGAGGGAGAGAGGCAGAGGGGAGGGAGAGAGGCAGAGGGGAGGGAGAGAAGCAGAGGGGAGGGAGAGAGGCAGAGGGAAGGGAGAGAGGCAGAGGGGAGGGAGAGAGGCACAGGGGAGGGAGAGGGCCAGAGGGGAAGGAGAGGGCCAGAGGGGAGGGAGAGAGGCACAGGGGAGGGAGAGAGGCACAGGGGAGGGAGAGGAGCAGAGGGGAAGGAGAGAGGCAGAGGGGATGGAGAGGGCCAGAGGGGAAGGAGAGGGCCAGAGGGGAAGGAGAGGGCCAGAGGGAAGGAGAGGGCCAGAGGGGAAGGAGAGGGCCAGAGGGGAAGGAGAGGGCCAGAGGGGAGAGAGAGGGGCAGAGGGGAGAGAGAGGGACAGAGGGGAAGGAGAGAGGCAGAGGGGAGGAGAGGGCCAGAGGAGAGGGAGAGGGCCAGAGGGGAGGGAGAGGGCCAGAGGGGAGGGAGAGGGCCAGAGGGGAGGGAGAGGAGCAGAGGGGAGGGAGAGGGGGGGAGGGGTGGGAGGGGGAGGAAGGGAGGGAGGGGGGAAGAGGAGAGGGAGAGGGCCAGAGGGGAGGGAGTGGAGCAGAGGGGAGGGAGAGGGGAAGGAGCAGAGGAGAGGGAGAGGGGAAGGGGAAGAGGGGACAGAGAGGGGCAGAGAGGATGGAGAGGAGCAGATGGGCAGAGGGGACAGGGAGAGGCAGAGGGGAGGGAGAGGGGAAGGGGAATAGGGGAATAGGGAAAGAGGGGACGGTGAGGAGCAGAAGGGATGGAGAGGAGCAGAGGGGCAGAGGGGACAGGGAGAGGCAAGGGGAGGGAGAGGAGAGAGGCAGAGAGGAGGGAGAGGAGGAGGGAGGCAGAGGGAGGGAGAGGAGGAGGGAGGCAGAGGGAGGGAGAGG